>NW_005871601.1:0-96032 GCF_000147115.1 Myotis lucifugus | reverse complement strand
AAGGATAATTGGAAGCATGCAGGCCTCCCTCGGCCTTTTAGAAGCCACTGGAACACAGCTCCCTTGCAGCCCTGGGGCTGAGATTCAGGCCTGAGGGGAGGCGGTCTAGAGAGCTGGGACTGAGGGAAGCTTTTGCCCCCCACCCCTTGCATCTCAGGATTGAATTAATACGGAAAGAGGCCTGGGGACAACCCAGAGGCTTCCCATTGCCTTTTAGTTTTGCTTTTTCTCCTTAACGTCTGTGCTCTGGAGTAGGAGAGGTGCCTTTGTCCGCCAGCACCTCCCACCTTCCCCAGCTTTCCCCAGGCGGAATGGGGCGGACCCCTCTCTTCCTGCTCATATGCACAGGCCGCAGGGTCCTGGGATGGGCCGGTGAGGGAAGCCCAGACTCCATCAGCCCCTGATTTTTCTCAGGAAGGGAAATAAGGTGCAGGCTCCCAGCGGGGTTGCCAGGCCTGGCCGCTGTGCAGCCCATCCCAGCACATAGCGCCTCCCCCCCCTCCCCCCCGCACCCTGCTCTCTCTGTCCAGAGATCTGCTTATGGAAACCTCATTCCTGAAAATGTGGGGCAGCAAAGGTATACATGTCCAGCTTGGGAGAGGCTCCCCTGACTCTACTAGGTTCTCTGACAGCCTCAGGTTCTTCTGGGGACTGGAAACCCCATAGGTGCCTCTTTGGGGTTCCTAGAATATCTCTTTTATACCTCCAGTAAGGTACCCCCAAAATTTTAGTTTGTGCATCCTAGAAACAACATATAACTGATTAGCTCCGTTGATTTGCATGGCAACACGAATGCGTTACACATTTGTAGTTCTCTCACATGTGACAGGAGCTCTCAGCGTGTGTGTGTGTGGGGGGGGGCGTGATGGGGGGTACAGAGCAGCAGCCACAGCACCTGGGAACTTGTTAGAAATTCAAATTCTTGGGCCTCATCCCAGGTTAGCCTGAAGATTGAGAACCACTGACATATGGCATCTCAATTGATTCTCGCAACAGACCTGCAGTTTCACATAATTCATATTTGACACATATAGTAACCAAGATGCTACAAATTCAGGATTTTTGCCCAAGGCTACAGAGAACTCAAGCGTCCAAAAAAAGCTGAGTACAGTATGCTTTCTACAGAAAACCAGGGCCAGTTAGCGTCTGTCAGCATGGCCACAGCCACACTGGTGGACCTGACCTTGGTCTGGCCCGTTGCTGTCGGTCCTAAGGGTTCAGGCTGTGGAGGGACCCTTCTCCATGGATGGAGAAACTGCCCCCGGAAGGTGGGTCAGTAGTGCCACACCCAGAGACAGAGGCCACTGGCCCGTGCGGTAGGTCTGCCCATTTCCTTCCAGAGGGCTGGTGGCCCAACTCCACATGTAGACTTGACAACAAGGAACCGCTCTTCTGGAGCAAATGCAGTGCAAAAATGAAAACACAGCAGTAAACATTTATTGAGTGCTTACTATACAAGCAATATTTTAAATATCTGTATATCTCATTTACTCTATGAAATGGACTCTATTATGGAAAAATAAACTGAGGTTTAGGTATACACATGGGAGAAATACGCAGGAATAATATTAACCTTGTTCATCCCATGTATTACCATTTACGACATACTTTTATACCCTTTCATGCACGCTCGTGTCCTCGGTCATTATCAGCCCCATTTTCTAGATGAGGAAACGGAATTGTAGTTGAACCATCTCTTGAACTCCCTTAAGGTTGTGAACTAAACCTTCCCCCTCCCCTGCACCCCCCACCCTCCCACCCCTGCTCAGAGCACAGCGGATCTCTGACGGGAGCCCCCAAATCTCCGCCTCCCCAGGCTGGATCCAGCTGTGACATGGTGTTAGCGAGCGGAGTGCACGGGAGTATGTATGGCTTTCAGCTTTAAAAGCTCATCTCCCTCCATGGCTAAGCCAGGCCTAGTTAGATGTAGATACATAAATATCTTCTTTATGCCCTGCCCCAGGGGAAAGATAGAACCAAATAAATCCGATTAGCTGCCCAGGATGCTGGCTGCTCTTGCTCTTTGAAGTCCGGTGGGTGAAGATAATGCCATTTTCATGTGGGAGAAGTCGTCTCGGAGGGCGGAGGGTCCCCAGCACTGAACGCTGGCGATGCACAGCTAAACGGGAGGGCGATGCCACTCTAAGACCATGGGGCTCCTGTGCCAGGGTCCTGCCCTCCCTGTGCTCGTGTAGCCTCCTCCCGGCCTCCCTGTGCCCCTGGGGTAGTCCCAGATACATCTGTTCATGCTGATGGCAACTCGGGTGGCTGCTAAGGAGGTGATGCTGCTGCCTAGAAACAGAATAAGATGACCTAGAGAGGCCGGTCCACGCTCAGGGGGCCAGTAGTAGCAATGGGCATTTTATTGATGTTAGCAACAGTCCTTACATCCCACGGAAGAAGAAGCATGGCATGGTTTTTTGTCTCTTGTTATTAGGACAGGAACTGTGTGTGTGTGTGTGTGTGTGTGTGTGTGTGTGTGTGCGCACGCTCACAGAAGCAAACAGGTTGGAGAGGCCTCATTGTAGCTGATGAAAGCCATCACCTTCCTCAAATCCCAGAGGTATTGCATTTCCGACAATTCGGCAATTTTCTGGGCCACCCGCTCCGCTGCGCCTGCCTTCCGCCCTGGCCACTGATTTCCACCCACGACTCGCTGCCCCCTCGGTGCTGCATCCTCCAGAGCATCTCACAGTCCCGGAGGTCCCTGTCTTCCCCTGTTTCCCAAGGAGGCAGTGTACCTGGCCACCAACCACTTTTTTCTTTTGCCCGAGAGACTAGCAGGACGAATCCTACTCTCTATGGCCTGAGAGAAGCAGCCAAATACACAAGCAAAAGCCTAAGACATCCTGTCTCCTGGGGCAATCTTGGAGCCCGTTTGGGCATTTGGGAAGCCCCTGATATTGTCTTTAAATGTAGTGCCAGAAGGTCTGAAACAGCGGACCATAAGGAATTTTTGTAAAATGTTTAGAATTTCTTAAGGAAAAACAAAAAAACTCCTAAGAGCCCTCATAAAGTCTCTTCTTTTGATTCTTTAATCTCCAAACTGAATCAGATTTAGCCCAGACAAAGAGCAAGGATGTGTACACGTGTGTGCATCTATAATATTACACATAATAAAACAAATCCCTATATAAGTACCTATTTTTGTCAAAGTTAAAAGGATTCTACAATCCTGTTTACTAACCCAAGACATTATACTTCCAAAAGCATATCTTTAACGCTCTGCTACTGAAATTTGAATTTGTTCTCTGGGCTCATTAGAGATGAAAAACAATGGCCATCATTTACAATGTGTCATCTAGTTCCAGTCTGAAGATTTATTCCACACCCCCCCTCCTCTCTCTCTCTCACACACACACACACACACACACACACACACTGTACCTCAGCCTCATTTCTAGTCTAAATTAACATTCCAATTTATTAGACTCGATGGGGATTTTTTTAGCCACTCACAGGAAGCAGTACCTCCTTTTCCATAGGACGCCTTGGTTTCCCTAAAGTGGTGTTTATTTTTTTCTTGGCTATAAATATATGAAAGACTCTGTCAAGAGTACCCGCAGGGAATGAAGGTGAAAACTCGGTAAAGAGCAAGTTTATGAGTTTGGCAGCTTGAGTGACTGGCTTCCGAACAGGGACCCCTCTGTCTGGGGTCGCCCTGTGACCCCGGCTCTCCTGGAAACCTCGCCTGTTTGGGAATTTTGCATGCAGGCTGACCCCGAAGGCCAGGGTCAGCACCTGGAGCTTCCATGCAGGGCCTCCCTAGATAGGGTTTCCATGGGAAAATTTCCCCTGGGGTCCCAGCTTTTCGAAAATCCTTCGGATTTCTTAAATAGACACGGGCATGCCAAGTTGGTAATTGTGTGATTCCAGAAACAATGACCACTTCCAACCCAGCTTTGGGAATCGAACTCCTTCTCAGGTGTCTTGATGTCATGAAGGCAGGGCTGTCCCCTCTGTAAAGAATCTAGAAATAGGCTCTAGAAGGAAAGTTAGAGATCTTTTTGTCTGCTGCTTTGTTTTCTCATTTTTCATTTACCCTCCCAGAAGCAATGACCAGGTATCCACTACCTGTCAGGAATGGGGTAAAGACTGGGGACACAAAGCCTGATCCTCAAGGCTCACAGACCAGTGAGAAAAGCAAGCCAACCAGAACCCAATTCTGAGGGCTAGATGCGATCAGGGGAGGATATCCGTAACCCAGCCTGGAGGCCAGTGCAGGGAGAGGGTCAGGGACAGCTTCCCAAAGCAGGAGATGCTGCCCAGTCAGTGTGGCTCAGTGGTTGAGCATTGACCTATGAACCAGGAGGAGGTCACAGTTCGATTCCTGGTCAGGGCACATGCCTGGGTTGAGGGCTTGATTCCCAGCGGGAGGTAGCCAGTCAATGATTCTCTCATCATTGATGTTTCTATCTCTCCCTCTCCCTTCCTCTCTGAAAACAATAAAAATTATTTTTTTTAAAAAAAAAAAAAAGAAGGAGATGCTGAGCTTGCAGACTAATTAGAGGCAATTAGCTAAAGGTGGGCCAGGAGGAAGATTGGGGGGTGGTGGGTAGGAGTGAGTGTTTCCTATAGAGAGAAAAGTACCTTCCAAGGACCAGAGGTGGATGAGTAAGGCTGGCCCCTCAGAACTAATCGTAAGCTCACATGGCTGGACCCTGATGCACAAGAACCCGCAGCGAAGGAGGTAGGCAGGGGCCAGGTTGTACAGGGCCTGGATCTGAGGCCCAGCTCTCCCCGATTCCCTCTATGGCTGTCCATTGCTAAACGTTGCCTGTTGAGCAGTGTTGGGCCTTAATAAGGCTCGCCACCAGCATTAGGACAATGTATTGCTTGTGACTGTGCCCCCAGGCACTCAATGCCAGTAGCTACCTCTGCAGGGTAAGGACATCAACCCCACAGACTCCCCAATGCCCCCTCTGCGAACCACAGTGGACGGGAAGGGGATAGGGAGAGAGGCACCATCTTCCAGAATTTCCCTAGTTGATCTCTGGAAACAGGAAATGGTTGCAGGGGGAGGTGACAGCCAGGTCCTCACTGAGCGAGGCTTCTGGACTCTGTCTTCCTTGGAGAGGGAGAAAGTGGACAGGAGACCGGGGCTGCGGGGAGCTGGAGATGCAACATCTAGGAAGAGAAAAGAGGAAAAGCAATCACTTCCTTTCTCAGGGTACTTCTCAGAGCCTCTCCCCATCAAGACGTGTGTGTGTGTGTGTGTGTGTGTGTTTCAGTTTTGTTTTCAGAGCAGCGTGGCATCCATGCAGGGCCTGGTAATGAAATGAGATAAAAGGCCAGAGCCAGTGTTTAGAGCATTGCTGGGAGGCTGACCAGCCTCCTGGAAAGGCCACAGTGGGAGCTGGGAGCTGAGGCCGCTGATAACAGACCGCCTCAGGCAGGGACTGTGCGAGCGGCTGGGGAGATGAGTGGAACCGAGAGGTGGGGGTTCCAGGTTGGAGGCAGGGGCGCATGGAGCCTCTTTCATCCTGTGTCTCGGGAGATAAAATCCGCAGCCTGCCACACCAGTGCCTGGAAATTAATTCCTAAAGGGTTTCACACATTCCAGATCCAGGACAACTTGTGGGTTTAGGAATAACAGTGTCAAGGCTGGGAGTTAAGAGATCGATTTCGTTTTTCCCTGCTGACTCCACGTGCCCCTTGAGGGAGGCATGTCTTTCTCCTGGGCAGCCCACCTGTACACCAGAGGGTCTGGGGCCTGGCATCGGGCCCTGTCCTCTGCCCTGGCTCAGGTGAGCAGGAAGGCGTGAGCTGGACAGACGGAACCTCTCTGCTTGCTCCCCCAGGACTGTCCCCAGCTGGTGCCCACGGAGGAGATCTTGATACCCGTCGGGGAAGTAAAGCCCATCACCCTTAAGGCTCGAAACCTGCCCCAGCCTCAGTCCGGCCAGCGAGGCTATGAGTGTGTCCTCAACATCCAGGGGGCCGTCCACCGGGTCCCCGCCCTGCGCTTCAACAGCTCCAGCGTCCAGTGCCAGAACAGCTCGGTAAGAGGACTCGGGCCTGGGCCCTGCCGGGAGCAGGGCTTCTCTCACCCCTGCCAAGGCCTCAGCCTGGCCTGCCCCAGCTTCCAGAACTTCCCAGGTCCACAGGCTGATCCCAGAGGCAGGGGACAGAGGAGCAGGCATGCACGCCGGGCCCCTCGGCAAGCACCAATCAGGCGATGGTGTCAGAGGAGCTGGAGTGCTGTGAGCACCCTAACGGCAGAGCTGAGAGCTCTGTGCCCCTTCTGAGTTGGATGGGTGCCTCTCGAGGACTTTGGCGAAACTTCAGCCAAAGCCCGTCAGACCCTGCCAGCCCCGTCCCCATTCAGGGAGTGGATAAGCCACCAGGAGGGCGCTGCACAGCAGAGACCAGCAGGAAGCAGGATGGGATGGGGGGAGGCGGGAAGGAAGGAAGTGGAGGCCGTGAGTTTCAAGAGCAGCCAGGGTTCAACCAATTCCGAAGGCCAGACAGAAAGCCCGAGGTGTTTAATTATAATAGCAGCCCGGAGAAGATCTTCTATCTGCCAACTCCCTGTCTCCGCAGGTGGGAGGTCAGCGGGAGATGGGGGTGACATGACAAAGGTGTTGAGGGAAGCTAATTCGCCCGGGAGAGATAAAGAGGATCTGGGCCGCTTATCAGGGAGCTGTCAGATTGCCGGGTCACAGGCGCTTGATGGAATTTGTAATCGGTGGAAGGCCGCCAAGCACAAAGGGAAGTTGGGACAAGAAAGAAATGGAACAACAAAGGGAGAAGGTGGCAGGAGGGGCTCCGGGCAAAAGGGCTGATGGGGACATGCCCTGAGAGATAAGTGGCCAGGGCTGGGGCGGTCCCCGCGGAGGGGGTTCCCAGAGGTCCCCTTCACAGAGACACAGGGCCTGGGCCACCGAGAGAGGCGATTTCTGACGTGGGGGGGGGGGGGGGCGGGTTACACGTCCTCTGTGGGGTCAGCACCATAGAGAGTCGACTCCTGGCCACAGCTTGAGGCCATTCGTGGCAGAGCTGATCAGGTATCTGCCCGTGAGGCTCTGGGCCCTTCCCTAGCAGAGTGTTGACCAAGGTCAAGCTCACGTTCAGGAAGAAAGGACCATGCAGGGCCCAGCCAACCGTGTGTTACACACATGCTCTGCTCAAGGCTCTGGGGTTTACAGGCGGCACATGCACCTCTGGAGAGAGTAGACTTGCATGGGGAACCGTGCAAAGCAGTCCTGGGTTAAAGGCAGAAGTTGGCAACCCCAGGGGACAGAGAGCCTAGGAGGGCTGGCAGGGGTGTCAGAGAAGACACCTGGGAAGGCGAGTCTGAGCTAGACCAGGAAGATAAGGGTGGTGAAGGACCATGTCATAGGGAGAGGGGGGCATTCCCTGTGAGGAGGGAATGGAGGCACGGGGGCGGGGGGGGACGTGGGCAAGTCGGTTTGCAGTCAAGTGGATTCAGAGACTTCTGGAGGAGAGCAGAGGGAGAGAAGGTTGGAGGAGTCGGTTTGGACCTGGAAGGCACTGAATGCCGAGCTAAGGGGTTTGACCTGGATCTTGTTGGCCTTAGTGACTGGGAGCCAGGGTGGCGGGCCACAGAGATATTTGAGCGGCACATGGGGTTCCTCTGATTGGCCCGCTGCTGCTTTCTCAGCCCAGGGAACCAGGGTCCCTAGCTTCTTTCCTGCTGTAGTCCCGGTCCCCTGAGACGCCCAGAATCCCTGCCCCCCGTCATAACCTCACCAGCATGTGCCTCTGCCCTCCCCTGCAGTACCAGTACGACGGGATGGACATCAGCAACCTGGCCGTGGACTTTGCCGTGGTGTGGAATGGCAATTTCATCATCGACAACCCCCAGGACCTGAAAGGTAAGCAGCTGCTTTTGGGTAGAGTTTTGATCCGTCCGTGACCCTGGGAAGGACCGGGGCTGGCGGGATCGGAGCCTGCGGCCGCTGTGCCATAAATAACACACTGCCTCTGTCAGCGGAACTCTTCCGAGGGTCCGAAAGCAACACTGGGAGCCATCAAAGGAGTCCTGTGGGGATCCCTGTTTTATTACAACCAGAGCATCCGCTGTGGCTGCCGGCTCATCGCGGTTTTCTTCGGCTCCCAGAGACTTTGAAGTGTCTGTGGAACCTGACCCAGGAGAGCAGCAGGCGGAATGTCCCACCAGTTTCCCTGGAAAATGGGGATCTTGTTTCCAATCAGGTTCTGGCCCCGTCCTTGCACAAAGAAGGTTTTCAAGCTGCTCTCCTGGTCCTGGGGTGGGTGGGAGAAGCCAGCGTGGGGACTCAAGTGCACAGCTGGCGCAGGAAGTTCAGGAAGGAGCTGGGCTGACGCAGGGGGACTCTCCCGGAGGCTCACCCTCATTCATCGTGTGCAGCGCCTCCTATGGGCCAGGCAGGTGCTACCCTCAGTTCAGTCAGTACCAACATTCCATCATGCTCTCAAGAATGACAAAGGTACCTCCAATTTGATGAACACGCATTGATTATTTTTTTAAATAGATTTTATTGATTTAACAAAGGAAGGGAGAGGGAGAGAGAGATAGAAACATCAAGGATGAAAGAGAATCATTGATCGGCTGCCTCCTGCACACCCCACATTGGGGATCGATCGAACCCGCAACCCGGGCCTGTGCCCTGACCTGGAATTGAACCGTGACCTCCTGGTTCATAGCTCAATGCTCAAATACTGAGACATGCCAGCCAGGCTGAAATTATTTTTTTAATCATTGCAACAACCCAGATAGGTAAGCACCAGTATTATGCTCATTTTATAGATTAAAAAACCGAGACCCAGTGAGGTTAAGAAATGGACCGAGAGTGCTCACTTCGACAGCACCTATACTAAGACTGAAATGATGCAGGCTGTATATAGCATGGCCCTGCACAAATGTGCCAATTCACAAAGTGTTTTGTGTTTTTAAGACAAATACTGTATGATATCTTTATATGTAGAATCTTAAACAAACAAAAAAAAAGGGCAAACTCATAGAAACAGGAAGTAGAAGAGACGTTACCAGGGCTGGGGGTTGGGGGAACCAGGGAGAGGAGTGTAAAAGGGTACAAACATTCAACTAGAAGATGAATAAGGTCTGAGGATCTAATGTGAAACATGGTGCCGTTAGTTAATAACACCGTGTCATATAATTGAAATTTGCAAGCAGCATAGAACTTACATGTTCTCACTATGTATATGGTGAAGGATGTATGTGTTAATGAACTAAATGAAAGGAATCCTTACCTTGTGTATGCGTATAGCAAAGCATCATGATTTCAATATGATACAACCTTATTTGTCAATTTACCTCAATAAAGCTGGAAAAAATAAAGGAAAGAAAGGGACCAAGAGTCAGCTAGTAAGAGCCAGGATTTGAACCACGAGAATCTGATGTCAGAGCTCACGCTGAACCACATCTCTTCCTTCCCAGTGACTAAGGCCACTGTGGGGTGTGACGCCTCCTCCTCCAGGACACCCCCGCCCCCCTCACTGTGAGCCACATGCCTCACCACAGTTCAAACAGCTAGGGTTGCCACAGGCCTCTCCCTGCGCCTGAGCGTCACCGCAGGGACACCGGGAGGGAGACCAAGGCCACAGCAGGGCCTGCAAAGGCTTCGGATCCATGGGCTGCAGCCCCCTGTCCCGGGCGCTGCCTGGAAGCCCATGCTGCTTACACTGGGGGAGAGAGACTGAGCCAGGGAGGATTTTGGGGTTTTCCTTTCTCCTCATACCCAGCCCACATTTTCTCAGCGCTGAGAGAGACATTTCCCCTGCTGAGCTTCTAGGCTCGGTTCCCAGAGGCTGCCTGTGCACCTGGAGCTTAAAGAAACACGGCCACATCCAAGCTGTCGCATCGGAACCCTCCCTTGTGGTGCGGGACAACATTTAAGCAGCTCTTGAGTGCACGGGCGATGCCATCTTCACCTCCGTCTCCCTCCCACAGCCCCAGTGATCCTGGAGCTACGCACATGCTGGGTGGAAGAGGCCATGGTGTTTGAGGACTCACGTTCTAGATTCTAACAAGCCAGGGTTCACGTCCTGTCTCTCTCACTCACAGCAATGTGGACTCGGGCTAATTACCGTTCCTCTCTCCGCCCCAGGTTCCCCGTCTGTGCCAGGGGGAAAGGATGCCCTTTTCGCAAGGTCATCCTGAGCATCCCATGAGAGCTAGACATGGCCCATGTGTGCACAGTGACAGGTGCTCAGTGTGTGCTTGCTCAGTGTAAGATTCCTGTTTCCTGGGATTCCTACCCTAGGAAGCCATGGCAGGTGGAGATTTAAATCTAGTCCCTACAGCTGGGACTGGGGATGCTGGACAGAGCAGAGGAACAGGATGGGAACCTGTGGGAAGAATAAAAAACGACACCTTCCCTGGGGCATGTACACGGCCTCCTGCAGAGACACGCCAGGACTGCTGAAAGCTGTGTCTGCTTGACTTGAGTTGAAAACCACTTTCCGAGTATTCTGCTTCTATAGATTCTACTTGGAACCCTGAGTTCAAAACACCAGCAGGCAACAACTAAACCCCAGGCTCACAAGACACAGTTCTGCTAACTGGCCGGTCAAGGGCTTCTAAGTCAGGAAATGCCATAGCAGCAGCAATGGATTTGCAGACTTTAAGGTGACCTGCTCAGTAGTGGCCACTTTGTCCTCTCCGGGGACAGCCTCTCCATCCACAGGGACATGAACAGGACTGTGGTAACCCTGTTCCTCATCAGGGCTGCCTCTACTTTGCCAGCCGCCAGGCCTTTCTGACGCCTCTCCCAAACCCACCACTTCCCACTGTGCCGGGCCAGGTGCCTCCCTGCTCAGGACCTCTGGTCCAGCAGCACAGCCAGTTGGAATTTCAGGATCCCAGCTTGGGGCACTCACCTTAGTGAGCTCTAAGAGCTTCATTTTTAAAAAATATATATTTTTATTGGTTTCAGAGAGGAAGGAAGAGGGAAAGAGAGATAGAAACATCAATGATGAGAGAGAATCACTGATCAGCCATCTCCTACACACCCCACACTGGGGATCAAGCCCACAACCTGGACATGTGCCCCAACCAGGAATCGAACCGTGACCTCCTGGTTCATAGGTTGACGCTCAACCACTGAGCCATGCCGGCTGAGCTCTGAGCTGCATTTTTATGTGAAATGGGG
Source organism: Myotis lucifugus (assembly GCF_000147115.1). Lineage (NCBI taxonomy): Eukaryota > Metazoa > Chordata > Mammalia > Chiroptera > Vespertilionidae > Myotis > Myotis lucifugus. Next base: position 84,915 of record NW_005871601.1, on the reverse strand, counting down.
AAGTTAGTCCTTCCATCTCAGGATGAGGCCACATGTGAGTCAGAGAGGTACCAGCATAAGAAGGTAGTGTGTGTTCAAAGAAAAGATAACAAGCAGGTACAGAACATCAGGTATGTTACAGGCCCAGTGCTTAGCACTGAATATATTACATCTCACTCAAACCTCACAGCAAACGACGATTATCCCCATGTTATGGATTAAGTAAACAAGGTTCCAGGAGGTCAAAGTCTATGTCACATGGCTAAGGTGAAGCCTCCATTAAAGCCCTCATCTGATTCAATCTGGAGCCAGAACTTTTTAATAATCTTATTTGCTGCATTGCCTTTATTTTTAAAAAATGTATTTTTATTGATTTCAGAAAGGAAGGGAGAGAGAGATAGAAACATCAATGATGAGAGAGAATCCTTGATTGGCTGCCTCCCGCATGCCCCCTACTGGGGATCATGTCCTCTACTGTGGATCGAGCCCGCAATTGACTGGAATGGAACCATGACCTTCTGGTTCATAGGTCAACGCTCGATCCACTGAGCCAAACCAGCTAGAGCTCTGTATTGCCTTTAAATGATTGCTAAGATAGTCCACTTATTGTTAATTATTCATCAATTGTTCTTGCAATGATTGCGATGATTATTGATGTTTATCTGTGGCAGGTCGGGGAGCCAGCTGTCTTAGGGCAGAGGCTGGGACAGCCCTGTAAGCATTCTTTCCCGAGAGATAAATAAATGCACAGGGGAAAGTCAGTGGGCCTCGTCACTGGCCACATCCGAAAGTGCAATGGGATTGGAGAAGCCCATCAGATTATTGATGTTTATTGATGTAAGAGGAGGGTAAATTGTGGGAGGCCCCATCCCACCCCCTCTGAGACCGCCCCCCTGTCTTTGCAGTCCACCTCTACAAGTGTGCGGCCCAGCGGGAGAGCTGCGGCCTGTGCCTCAAGGCCGACCGGAAGTTTGAGTGCGGCTGGTGCAGCGGCGAGCGCAGGTGCACCCTCCACCAGCACTGTGCCAGCCCCTCCAGTCCCTGGCTCGACTGGTCCAGCCACAACGTGAAGTGCTCCAACCCGCAGATCACCGAGGTGAGTCCCCCCGAGTTCCAGAGCAGAACGGGATGGCCAGGAGCTGACCCCAGGGCAGTGGGACAGGAGCGCCAGCTGAGCCTTTGTGGACAAATTCTTGGCCTCTCGGGGGTGTCTCGATGGCCCACGTCCAGGGGTCAGTGACAAGCGTATGGAAGTGTGCCCTCGCGCCTGTGCAAGAGTGTGCGTGCACCCAACAAGGGAGGCAGAGCCAGGCCTGCTGGCCGGGAAGGGGGGCGGCACTGGATGGGAAATTGGCCGCGTGGTCGGTGAACGTTTCAGAAAGCAGGTTTCGCTTTTCTCAGCAGAAATGCGGGTTCAGCAGCTGAGATTAGCTCTGAGTTGCACGGCTGAACACGGAGGAAGTAAAGGCAGGCGCTCCATCAGCCACCATGCCATTTCCCAGGGTTTACTCTGTCCCAAGTTGTGTGTGCATTTTAATGGGAAGAAACAGGTAATTAATTATCCTGGGGGAAAAATGATGTTTCCTGAATAGCAAATTGCAAAGGACGATGAATAGGTGATGTGCATGGAAATGCAGCTGCCGGGGTTTGAACGGCCTGGGAGAGGCATAGTTGAATTTAACTTTGCCGGCGTTCACATATTCATCACTCTTCAATGCTCCCAACTTGCTGACTGTTACCTGTGCCATGAAACTAACTGCACGTTCCTCTGGTTACGAGGCATAAAAAGGCCTGGGCAGGTACCACCGTGGTCTGTGTTTGAAGAAGGCAGGGACGGGCTGCTCCTCTCCTACCTCTTTTCTGAGCAGAAGCTCTGTCCCTTTTCCTGCCTCCTTTTCACTTCCGGCCAAAGAAAGCACCTCTGCTCTCCTCTGTGTTGCCGGGTCCTGGGAAACCTCTGAAGCATCCTTATGATCATATCCAAGATGCAGAGCAGAGAAAAGAAAACCCTTGAGATCAAACGAATATTGTTCACCTACAGCTGGGTCATTTGGAGAGCGAGCACGTATTCATGTAGTGGCTTTGGTTGTCACGGTCTCAGGCAGTCCTCACAACCATTCTCAGCTCCATTTGACAGATGAAGACAACGAGGCTCAGAGGAAGGGAGTGAGTTGCCCAAGTTCACACAGCCGTTAAGCGTCAGAGCCCCAATTTTAGCTTGGATGTATTTAATTATAAAACCATTTTTAAAGCCTTTACTATTTTTGCTCAAGTTACATAAAACAAGCAGTGGTACTTCCCCTTCCTGTATATCTGACCTGTCTAGCTGCTATGGACCAGATAGAGGCCAGCCATCCACAGGGCAGCATATCCCAGGGGCAGTGCTGGGGGCAGATGGTTTCTGCACCCAGGCCCTCGGGCAACCAATAAGAAGGTGCTCTGAGACTGTAGACACTGCTTGTCAAAGACTGGGCTTCTCCAATCCCATTGCACTTTCGGATGTGGCCAGTGACGGGGCCCACTGACTTTCCCCTGTGCATTTATTTATCTAGCGGGAAAGAATGCTTACAGGGCTGTCCCAGCCTCTGCTCTCAGTCAGCTGGCTCCCCGACCTGCTCAGGGCTCCACGCCTTCACCCTGATTGTCATGATTTCCAGCAGCTGTTGGCCTGAAACGTGCTCTGTTCTGTAATTCTTCTTGTTGATGCAGTTGTGGCCTCTAGGTCTCTGTGCCTGTGTCATCAGGGCTCTTAAATGAGCCGGGGACTCCACCATCACCTCCCACCTCTGCCAACCCTGGCTGCTGCTCCAGCCCCATGTGTCTACTCCCTGACTGGCAGGGGCCCCCCTTCCAGCCCCAAGGCAGGCTTCTCCCCGGGAAACCTCTATCTCCACCGCCCCTGCTCACTGACCGGGGACTGACAGGCTGCTCTGCTCACAGAGGACACCCAGCTACACGATGCTAATTAACCCCCTGAGGTAATTAGGCTGTAATTGATTTTCCCAGAGAACATAGCAGCAGGAGCCAGAGGCCCTGAGCAGTGGGGTCTCCTGTTGGTGTTTTTCAAGCAGAGGCGGTGGAGAAAGGAACGTGCATGTTGTTGGAGAGACAAATCCATGCTGTGCCCCAATCCTCTGTGGGCAGATCATTCTGGACAGGACATGGGGGGGAAGGAGGACCCAGGCTTGGAACGTTTGACCCACTATTATCAGGAATATTTTTTTTCACTTTACATCTCCTTCCAACCTATCCTCCTCTCCCTATAAAAGCCATTTTCAATTTTTTAACTTTTAATTTTTGAAATAATTGCAGACTTAACAAAAGGCACAAAAATAGAACTGCCATGTACCCTTCACCCAGATTCTCTAAAATTAACATCTTACATAACCACAATGTATTTATCAAAATCGGGAAATTAACGTTGATGCAGTAATGCCATCTCCTATACATGCCTCGTTCATATTTTGCCTGTTGTCCCTCTGAAGTCCTTTTTTCTGGTCCAGGATCCAGCCCAAGGTCAAAGGTGACATTCATTGTCATGTCCCCTTCATGCTCTGATCATTCTTTGTGTTTCATGACCTTGATACTGTCGAAGGATACAGGCCAATTATCTTGTGGTTGTTCCTCAATTTGTGGATTTGCCCGATGTTTCTTCATGATTAAATTCGGGTTATATGTTTCTGGCAGTGAGCACTAAAAGAAAAAAATTGTAGGTTACATGTCAAAAGGGCACAGGAGCCAACTTGATTTGGCCCCAGTGGGCAAATCTGTGGCAATTTTAGCAAGAAAATAAATAATGATCCTAATGGGCTATAAGCAATAGAATAAAATAAGAATTTATGGTCCTCAGTGATATAAATAAACAACTCATGGAGGAGAGAGAAAACTCTTCTTTTTACTAGAATTTCAGCTCAGAAATGTAGAGGGAATAATGGAAATAGAAAACCATCGTTTGGCAAAATTCACAGTGATAATTGTTTGAGGCAAGAATGGCTAATGAATGTTAAAATTAGTGGATGAAAGTATGATGAGAAATAGGATATGTACATAGTCTCATGCTATCTCCCCCAAGATACTTATTAATTACAATAAGAAATAGTAACTTTATGGCAAAAACACCTGGCACACGCACCCTCAGCCACGGGATCAAAGTGAACTTCTTAGGAATGGGGAGACCAACCTCATGTGCCCCCCATAGGATGTGCTAAGAACATGACCTCATTTCTATGGCTTTTTTTCCCCCAAAATGTATAACTCATTTAAAGTAACTTTTAAGAAGAATTAACTTATTTTCTTTACCTCAGCTTTTTGGCCAATTCCTTGACATTAGGATAGGTCTTTTTTTTAATATTTAGTATTCTATGAGACCCATGCTCTTTTTCTCCTCCTTATCCCTGGAATTCTATGAGATACATGCCCTGTTTCTCCTCCTTGTCCCTGGAATATTCTATGAGATCCATGCCCTTTTCTCCTCCTTGTCCCTGGAATTGTATGAGACCCATGCCCTTTTCTCCTCCTTGTCCCTGGAATTGTATGAGACCCATGCCCTTTTCTCCTCCTTGTCCCTGGAATTCTATGAGACCCATGCCCTTTTCTCCTCCTTGTCCCTGGAATATTCTATGAGATCCATGCCCTGTTTCTCCTCCTTGTCCCTGGAATTCTATGAGATCCATGCCCTTTTCTCCTCCTTGTCCCTGGAATTCTATGAGATCCATGCTCTTTTTCTCCTCCTTGTCCCTGGAATTCTATGAGACTCATGCCCTTGTTCTCCTCCTTGTCCCTGGAATTCTATGAGATCCATGCCCTGTTTCTCCTCCTTGTCCCTGGAATTCTAGGAGATCCATGCCTTTTTCCTCCTCCTTGTCTCTGGCCCTTATGGGTATCCCCTCAGTGCAAGCCCACGTGCAAACGGAAGCCATTTCCTATGAAGAGGCTTCTTGAGGGGTGGAAAGAGGAGGACGCTATGACAGCTGTGAAGGCTGCTGGGGGCTGCAGAACTTCCAAAGCTGGAAACAAAGTGGAGCTGGAACGGGTGCTGACCTTTCCAGGGGCAGGCAACTCAATGAGATGCCCCGAATGAACGAGTTCTGCTTTAGGAAAAGGAGTGGGCCCGAGTTTAGTTAGATGAACAGCTGTGTTCTTCCTTGATTCCCCCCTTACCCCCCGCTGTCTCCATGACAACCAAGCCCACCCCTAGAGACCCATCTCTTATGGAGGTTTCATGTAAGACAAGTCTTACAGCCTATCGAATTTCCCAGTTTGCATAAACTTCAGGTTAGGACCCCCTCAGGACTCGCCGTCTGCTCCTTCCCAGCCAGCCCGTGTTGTGATAATGACGCTGTCCCCCGTGGGAGGCATCCCCGGCTGCTCCCACTCCAGCTGTCATCCTGGATGTCTGTGCACGTGTCACCTGTTCAACCCCAGGAACAGGCGACGTGCAGAGGGTTGGAAAGCCCGGGAGGGGAGGTGCCTGGCCCATCGCGTTTCTGTTCTTCCCAGCGTGTGCTTCGGGTCCTGCTGGGACCTCGGAGAGGGGGATGTGACGCGCCACCCACTAGACAGGAAGGCTCAGAAAAAACATTTTCCAAGAGGCTGTGAGTGGGCAGCATCCAGCAGAAAGGGGAAAGGATACAGACTATGTTCTTTGGGAGGAGAAATTTGGGAAGGTCAGGGGCTTTGGGGCTCATGTGACAGAGGTCTCCACTCAAAGTGAATGTATTAGTTTTAGTTTGTTAGGGCAGCAGTTACAAGACTGGGCAGCTTAAACAATAGAAATTTGTTTTCTTATAGTTCTGGAGGTTAGAGGTCCAAGATCAAGGTGTTGGCAGGGTTGGTTTCTTCTGAGGCTGTGAGGACAGTCTGTTCCATGCCTCTCCCCCAGCTTCGGGGGTTGTGGCAATCTTTGGCTTTCCTTGGCTTATAGAAGCATCACCCCAATCGCCACCTTCATGTCCACATGCTGTTCTCTCTGGGTTCATGTCTGTCTCCAGCTTTTACAACAATAAGACCTCAGTCATGTTGGATTAGAGCCAACACTAAGGCTCCCATTTGAACTTCGTTACCTCTGTAAATCCTGTCTCCAAATAAGGTCCCAGTCTACGGTAATAGGAGCTAGAGCTTCAACATACGGATTTGGAGGGGACAGAGTTCAACTCATAACAGCATTCTGTGAAAAAAGGAGGAGATGCCCAGCTCTAAGGAAATGAATTCACTCATTCAGTATTCGTTGAGTGAGTGACTGCTGTATGCCATGCATTGGGCGAGGCCTGAAGTTCTAGCTGATAGGTTAGTCCTGGGGGAGGAGGCGGGACGATGCAGCCTCTCTCTGTAGAACTCCAGCCTATCTCTGCACTTGGCCACCAGAAAGAGGCTGGGAACTGCTTGCCCTGCAGCCAGTCTGCTTCCTCCGAAGGACCTGAGACCGTCACTTCTAATCTACACCCTTTGCCGTTGTCTCCTGTTTGGAAAGAGGACTACAGCAGGGTCCTAGCTCTCCACACCTAAGAGGACACAAACTTCAGGCCAGGACACGAATTGATGAGCCGCATCCTAGTTCTGGGAGTCTTAGCAATAACAGCTTTTCCTTAACGAGACTCTGCTGTGTGCCAGGACCTGTGCACTTTGCATACCTACGACTCCTAAGAGATGGTTATAAGAATCTTCATTTAAGAGTTGGGGAAGCTGTACTTAGAGAAGTAAACAGTTTGCTGGAAGTCACGCATTGATTCGTGGCAGAGCAAACCCAAGGCCAGGCCGATGACTCCAGAATGCAGACTCTCCCACCATGCCATGTGACTGCTCTTGGGCAGAGGGGTGGAGGGGTTCTCCCTTGCTATACACCTCACCCCACTCCATGTATATCAGAAATGCCTGGGCCCAGGGTCAGAATCCTCTGGAAGAGCCAAGAGATGCCAGACAAGCTGAGAACATTGGCTGTGCTTTGTATTGAGCCTTAAAAGACAAAACAAACAAAAAACCTTTACATAACTAGGTCCACACATTCCTGTGAGTTGGGGAAAAACAGGAAGAGCATTTTGGGGTGCCCTTGAGCTTAAAGATGTCACTTCTTGCCGGTCTAGGGCAGATGTCACTTTAATTTCGGGTTTCTTAAAGCCACCAGACTTGATTTGGCTGGTTTCTGGTTGTCTTTATTAGTTCCGTGATGGTCAGGTGAAAGTTGGAAGTTCCCTAGGCTGGTGGCTCAGCTTTCCTAGGCATCTCAGTCTGATGGGAGAGCCCCGAGGATGGCGCCATGGGGGTCCACACCTGTAGGTGAGAACGAGGTCAGGGTGAAGTAATGGCCGGAACTGCAAGGGGTGAGTCCCCAGTGCTGGACCCTCAGGGCGTGACCAGGAACCTACCACCACTTGGATCCCAAAGAATGTCCCTGTGTGTTTCTGAAGTCACCTGCCACATTGCCTAGTGAGGGTACACGCAGGCCAGGCCGCACGGGTCCTGGTTCTGCAGTTGTCTCTCCATTGATCACCTTGTAGCTTTTGCTTTATACATTTTTCAACTTCACCAACTTCCCCTACACCTCACTAGTCCCTGCCCAGGGGATAGTCATTCTCTTTAACGTTATCTTAGGTACATGTTCCTAGGAAAGAAAGCCCGTTGCAGAAAACCGTGTACACCGCCCTCCAAGACCAAGCCTAAATCATGTTGCTATTTGACAGGATTCATCACTCTGGCTTCCTCCTGCTTCCCTCCTGCCCAAATAATTTAAAGAAGATGTCCCCCCTGGATTCCCTCAGATGCAAATGCATTTGTGAAACCGTTTGGGGAGCTGGGCCTTTACAAGTACTTACCAGTATCTGTAAGGCTGCCTCAAATCTCTGCAGGAAAGGTCAAATGCCACCTGCCCGGGGCCAGAGTGACTGGCTACAAAGTTCCCAACAAATACAAGAGAAGTAGCCCGCTTTGCTGAGAAACAAGTCAGCACTCTGATCCCCGTTCCTTTATTTGCAGGCCTCATTAATATAACATCCCTGCAACACACCGCTAACGGGGGATGGTGTCAAGATGAATAATGGAGTTACTCTGCTGAGATAACAATTAGGTTTTGAATGTCCTATCAGCTAAGACAGAGGCAGCCAGGATTCATGTCGGGTAGGAGAGCTGGCGCCGCCAGGGCTATAGATTCCTGCAGAGCCATCAGCTGGGCTCTCGCCCACCGTGAAGAGTGTGCACACCCACACGCGCACGCACACGAGCACACACACACACACACACACACACACACACCCCAAGTTGGAAAAGAATGTGACAATGTGCTATCTTGGATGAGCATCAGGTGTCTTTGGGATCCAGGGTGGGATCAGCATTTGCAGGAACAACGCCGGCATCACTGCTCTCTATGGTTAGGGAAACTCTAAGCAACAGGAAATGAGTGAGTAAGTCAGGAGATGAGCCTTGTCCTCACGGACTTGTCTTGATGGTGGGCTGCTTGAGCTTTGATCCACAGTGTGACCTGAGTCCCCACCAAGAACAACACCAGAGGCTCACCTGCATAGGACCCAGAGCCACTTGCCCTGGCTGGTGTGGCTCAGTCGGTTGGAGCATCATCCCGTACACCAAAAGGTGGCGGGTTCGATTCCCAGTCAGAGCACATACCCAGGATGTGGGTTCAGTACCGGGTCAGGGTGTGTGCGTCAGGCAGCCAAACCATGTTTCTCGCTCAATCGATGTTCCCTCCCTTCCTCCCTCTTTTCTTTCCTTCCTCTCTCTAAAATCCATTTTTTTAAAAAGAGCCATTTTTCCTCTGGACTTTAGCTAGCCCAGCTTCCGCCCGATTTCTTACTCATAAAATAATAATGAGAAAAACAGTTAACCAAGAGTCACTGAATACTTAACCTGGCACCTAGCATGGGGCTTAGCACTCAGGTATGTTAACTCATTCAGACCTGACAGTAACTTTTAGGAGGTTGAGCTATTATAATTGCCAGCCCCACCTGACAGGTGAGGAAAGCAAGGCTCTGTGAGGTGTGGTACCTCCCTTGAATTCACTGCTAGTAAGTTTCGGGACTGGGACTTAACCCTCAGCTACTCGATGCTAGATCCTTGCCTTTGACCAATAGACCATCCTCAACCCCTCTCCTGGGCTCACTTAGACAAATGGAACTCTCACCACAGGGCTGGAGGCAGGGAAGGTGCTGGCCTCTGGCATCAGCCCGCTGCAGGGATGGGGAGAAAGCCAGTGCCCACTCCCAGGGAGAGGTGCCGGAGGGAAGGGGGGTACATTCACAGGGACAGGGCAGAGAGGAGGGAGGAGGGAAGCTGAGAAGTTTGGAGAGATCTCGGTGACCAGCAAAGCCAAACTCAGAGCTTGGAAAGCAGCAAGCATGGCCTTAGCTGAGGGAGGGGATGGGGGCCTGAGGAGAGGGAACCCATGGGCAGATCAGCTTGAGTTGACCCAGGGTCTTGCCCAAGGGTGGGAGGATGGCCAGCTCAGGCACTGTTGTGCGGTGGCCTAGCTGGGCTCTGCCACTCCCTGTGCAACCTTGAGCAAGTTACTGAACCTCTCTGGACCACTATTCCCCATCTATACAATGGCCATCATAATAGTCCCTCCCTCCAAGCTTGTTTGGAGCGCATCGTGGGATAAAATATGTAAAGCCCTTGGCACAATTCCTGGCTCATGATAAGTACTTAATAAGTGCAAAGCCGGTCGTCATCATTAGCAGAATCTTTAATGACCTGGAGCGGATGCCGGATTCTGTCTTTTCTCACTGTGTCTATCAGACAAGAGATACAACCAGAGGAAGATGGGTTCCAGGATGGGAGCTGGGCTTCGTGAGGCGCCCACCAAGAAGGGGTTCTCCTCTGACCCCTTAAGCCCGGACCCAGTAGGAGGCCCCCACTCCACCCCTGCAAGGCTCCCGAGCCCCAGGAATGGCCCACCCCACACTTCCCAGGCTGCGGAGCCTCTGGCCATGGCACCTCCCTCACCACTCCCTGGTGCAGCCCCTGGGAGCTCTCCAGCTGTAATTAACCGGCTGCATCAGCGCTGGCCTAGGGCGGCTTGGTGGCACAGTTCCCTCCAAACTGCTCCATGAGAATCAGGGTGAGTGCAGCACCATGGGGACTGGTTTCCAGGTCACGGCGCCCACGGTGGAAACACACATGACACAGTCTGGCAGGAACACAGATTTGGCCACGGTGCGGGGCAGGGCTCGGCTGGGCTGGGCTGCGGGCAGTGGGGTCTGGGGAGGTGGGGAAGCCGCTCTCCAAACCAGAGGTGTTGGGAGGCTTTGAGCGTGAGAGGACCCAGCAGGACACAGGACTGTCCGAGTTAGTCCCCTGCCATCAGCACACGCCAGCCTCACCCCCCATCCTCTGGCTGAAGATGAGCAGATGAAGAAGTGCTCGGCCAGGACTCAGACTATCTAACCCCTTTATACCCAGGCCTGGTCAGTGACTGCCTCTCAGACGGGGTTTAGGGCTGAACTCAGCCCTCCACCCTAATGCGTTCCCACATTTTCCTTCTGAATCCTGCAAATGGACAAACACTTTATAGCCTACAACCAGTTAAAAGGCCAGTACTCTTAAGGTCCCATTAAGATGCAAATAAAGGTTTCTTCAGGGAGGAGAGGGAGGCGCCCACCAAGAGGGGGTTCTCCTCTGACCCCCCTCTCAGGGTGAGAGGTGCCTAAAACGGGTGAAGGAAGCCCAGAGAGAAAAGAAAGAAAGGGGAAGGAGACCAAGGGGCTACCCTGCCCCTCGGATTTGCGCAGGACCGGCCTGGTGAATGTCTGCCTGACAAGTGAAGGAAGTCCTGGGCGCAGGCCTACCTGGGGTCGCTACCCTCTCCGAGGATGCACGGAAACCCAAGGTCCAAAGAACAGCATCTGCAATGATCAAAGGGCTTAGAAAACAAGATCTCCCGACAGAAGGCTAAGAGAATCGCAGCAGCGAAGGCCAGGGGTGACAGATTGGCCGTCCTCAGTGTCTGAAAGATGTTTGATGAGGAGGCAGCTGCTAAGTCGTCCGTTCGATGCGGAATCACAGCAGAAACTGGCTTACATGAAAGCCGGGGGGATACAGAAAGAGCGTCCTGATGATTCCACGTGGAGAAGCAGCATCATCCCCAGCCACACTGGGCACCCCCATGCTCCCAGCCGTCATGAAAGGGCAGTTTGTTCCAGAATCCAGTCGAGACCAGCTCTTCCCAGTCACAAGAGCTGGGGATGTCTGTCAAGGCAGCTCGCTGAGTATTAGGTTGCTAAGCTAAAGTGAGAGGGTCCCTGTCCCAAGATAGTTATTGACTCGATGAGGAAAAAGCAGTTACAGTCCCTGTGGGCTCTGCTGTCCCGGGACCTTCCTAGAGGGCAGTGGGCGTGTAGGAGAAGGTGCTGCCAACCCTGCCCCAGGGAGTCGGAGAAAGCCTCTGACTCACAGTGGGCACGCTTCCTGGGCATGTCAAATGCACATAGGCATTAGTTGTCTAGCTGTGGGGACCCAGAGCTCAGGGAGGTGGGGGAGGGAGGGTCCCAGAGGAGCCAGCACAGAACCCAGGGGAGACCGTCAGTGCCCCCTGCACCCCACTCAGCAACAGCAGCTGCTTCTGGGATCCTCTCTCCCTCGTGCCTGACTTCTGGCTCTGACTGCCGAGGACCACAGAGAATTTAAATAGCTCTCTGGTCCACATGATAATAGGTTACAGAGCACGGGGCTGAAATGAGTCAATATCTAAAGATCTTGCCAGCTGATTTCACAGGTTTTCAGCTTCCTTCTCCCTCTCTCCACACCCTCAGCCACCACACACACACACACACACACACACACACACACACACTCAGCCCAAACTGCCAAACCACTTGTTTGTGTGGATGTCTCATTCAGAATTACTGAATTACTTAAAATAATTCACTGCATTTATTGTGAAGGTCAGTGCCTACCCCAGAACGGCTACTAGCCAAGGGAAAAAGAAGTGGTGAGAAGGATGGGAGGAAGGGATGTGGACCATTTTAGACAGGACCAGTGTCTTCCCAAATTTATTCCGGAAGAAAGAGTGATGTGTGGCTCAGACTGTGCTTCTGTGCAGGGCCCAGAACCCACCAAAACCCAGGCCCTGCCCTCAGCACCCCAGCCACTCCCTGCCCAAGCCCAGGCTGCAGGCCACCTCCCAGGCTTTCTCCAGTCAACCCAGGGCACCTCTTCCCACCTGGGCCACCCTAGCATCTAGGTTATGTGCATTTGGTCCACGTGTCCTCCTTCCAGATCAGAAGGAAGAGCCCCACCCTCTAAAGCTCCCGACCAACACTGCCACCCCGTGGTTTTGTGGTCTAGGAAGGCACAGGTATGGGGAAACACAAGGAAGGAAATTGCCACTTTTCAAGGCCTGCTCTCCAATCCACCACTGCATTAGGGACTTTCCAACATCCCTGTGAGGCAGGCATCATTGTCCGTTTTCTGATAAGGACACAGGGATGGAAGGTCACATAGCCCACACGTGTCGGAGCTGGAATTCAAACTCAAGTCTGACACAAGAGGCCACTATTCCTGCTACAGACACTGCCTGAGCATTGGATGGTCTCTCTTCATCCTGGCCATATCTTCTCCCCTGTCAGTGGGGAAATCTGTATAACTCCACCTGCCCTCTCACCTTCACCTCTGTGGGAGATAAGCTCAACACCTTCCTGATCTGCAAGGCAGAAGGCAAGGCCTTCCTTGGATTTCTATAAGCAGTAGCTGGGACTCCAGCAACTTACCTCTTTATAGACCGGGTTGGATGGGCAAGACTTTGCTCCTGAAAGAACCAAGTTTGTGAGTGCTACACTGGGTGCTTTGCAATCTAATGCTGCTTTAAAAATTATATATAATTGATTTCAGAGAGGAAGGAAGAGAGAGACAGAAACATCAATGATGATAATCATCAATTGGCTGCCTCTTGCATGTCCCCTACTGGGCATCAAGCCTGCAACTCAGGCGTGTGCCCTGACCAGGAATCAAACTGTGACCTCCTGCTTCATCCCCTGCTATCTGAAGTACTCAACCACTGAGCCACATGGGCCAGGCTCTAATGCTGCTTTTAAGAAAAGAGCCTTAGGATCAGTCTCCAGGTGGGCTTGGGACACTGCAGCTGCCTGGTCTGAGTGGGTGTCCTGAGGGATCCTGCTTACTCCCTCTCTGGAGAGTAGATCCTTTCCCATCAAGCCTCCCCTCTGTAGCATCTCCCCAACACCTGGTGCTGAGGAGACATAGGAAAGCAGGATGCCTGCGTTTTTACCACCCCAGCCACTGCACAGGCATCAAGGCCCTTACATTCATTCTCACATGGAAGCCTTCAGATAGCAGGGGTTGTGTCCGACAGGATACCTTCCTGTCCCTTTGCACTCTGAGCCCAGAGCGCCACCTGACTCTCTCTGATTTGTAAGCAAGGGGAGAGCAATGACATGTGCAAAGGCCCAGAAATTTTAAAGTGCGTGTGTGTATGAGAATCACTGGTATCTGGGGGGACACAGGAGACATAGTACAGGATGGCAGATGTGGATGAAGAAGTCACAAAGGTCAGAACCTGAAGGGCCGGTGCCTTGACAGGTTTTTTGTGTTGTTGTTTTTTATTTTATTGATATTTTACAGAGAGGAAGGGAGAGGAATAGAGAGTTAGAAACATCGATCAGCTGCCTCCTGCACACCCCCTACTGGGGATGTGCCTGCAACCAAGGTACATGCCCTTGATTGGAATCGAACCTGGGACCCTTCAGTCCGCAGGCCGAGCCAAACCGGTTAGGGCCTTGACAGGTTTTTAAAGCAGCTAGTAACCTGGGCAAGTATATGTTCATGAAAGTCAGACATGAAGGTCAGACCTAAGGGAGGAACGTGGGGTTCTGGCTGTTAGTATGGGTGAGAGGTGGTAGAGCCCTGCTTATCACAGAGCAGAGCACAGATGCAAAAAATACCTGGGAGTAAGAACTGGTCGTACCCGCCGACCATCTGCATTACGCATGGTAGGCGAGAGAAGGGAAACAGTTGAAAATGCAAGATTCCCGGCTGGGTGCACAGTGATTCCGTTAACCTTGAAAGAGAATCTGGGAGGATAATGAGGTTAGAGGTAGAAGGAGAAAAAATTAAGAGTTCATTTTTAGACCTGGTGAAATGTGAGGCGCCTGCGGGACACACAGTGGAAGTGGAGGTGTCCAGTAGCAATTGGATATATGGATATGGAGCTCGAGAGGCAGGTCTGAGCCAACAATATAGATTTGAAAGTCATCAGTAATGGAGGCATTGGGAATTCTCTTGCAGATCAAATGCTCACCACCTCACCTATGTTTGGGAAATCCAGACTTTTACCCATCAGTTTCGTTTTAATCAAGGAAGAGCCCCAGGGCGTGATGGATGCCGAATGCCTTGGCCCCCAAACTCCTCCGCCCCCTGCCCCAGGTGCTGGCCCGCCCCCTGCCCCAGGTGCTGGCCGCAAGCACATAGCGTGTGCCCTGTAGGGAAGAAGACCCACATGGCCCCAGCATTCCCCGGGTGCTTTCCAATGACTCAGAAGGACTCTGGTTCTCCAGGTTTGCATTCCCGCAGCTGGTAGCTGGCTTAGAAGAGATCAGGCTGGTGTCTCTACACCCCAAACTACCTCTTCAACATGTGTCATCATGCCAAGATCATAACACTTTCTCATGATTTTTTTTAAGTCTTCCTTCCCTGCACAGTATAAGCTGGCTTACGCTTCTGAGCAGCTCCGTGCCCATGACCATGTCCCTGACCCTGACCCTGAAGCGTGGGCAGGGGATACTAAACGACTTGCCAGCAGGAGGAAGCTGCCCCATGGAACCTGCCAACACCCCTGCCTACTCACAATATAATCCCTACATGCTACCTGCAAGACGAAAATATTTTTAGTCTTTCCAGAAAGATTTCACTTCACAGTTTTTCTGAAAGGTTGTAATTAACTGCAGTGAGCAAAAGAATGCATTTTTAAAAATAAAAGTGGGGGAAGGAGAGTGAACCAATCACCACAGGTTTGTCAATTGCTTTTAGTAGGTGGGTTCCTGCCATCCAGGTGGCTGGGGGAGGGGGGAAGGGGCCAGCTGAGCTCATTCCAAGTGGATCGAAAGAGAGCCAGCCAGGTGCTCAAGCTTGTTGAGAGCAAATTCCTTCCAACAGAGGCTCCTGCAGGGACATGGGAGCAGCCCCTTCCCCGGTCCTCATTGCCCAGGGTCCATCTTGCAGAGTCCAGGAGGCCCGGGGACCTGAGACACTGCCAGGATCGAGTGGGAGAGCCAAGACTGAGTATTGCTTATTTTTAGCATCCCAGAGACAGAAAAGCTGTGGGCCACGGTTCCTCATGCCAGTGCTTTTCTCTCCAAATTGTCCCGCCTTCCCCCCACACTCGCGCCAGCACTCAGAGATGCCTGTGTGCCCCTCCACTCTCCCTCCATTGATTCATTTCATGAATCTTGTTGGTTTTATTCATAAGGTGGGATGTTTTATTCCCATGAAAGGGAGTCAGAGCCATAGACAAGGTGACTTAGGTGAAATGAGTCCCCGGATGAGATGAGTTCAGGGCCTGGGCTGACCAGGAAGGAAGGAGGCTGCACCATATAAGGCCTGCAGGCGATGGCGGGGGAGGGGAGGCCGTCAGGAGGTCAGAGTGATCTCAGGTCCTGGCTGTGCAGCCCAATTACTGAGATCTCAGGCAGTGAGGGAGGAGGGATGGTGGTGGTCCCATCCCCAACATCTCTTCTCAGTCCACAGTCACCTGGGGACTCATGTTTGAATTGGTGGCAGAACTCACAGTGCCCGTATCACAGGAAGAGAGCGGGGCCCCTTAGGGAAGGCGGGAGGTGGAAGAGTTTCCAGAGCCTTCAACAGCATTTTCACCTGCACTCACCTGTCATCTGTGCCCGGACTCATCTGCCCACTGGACACCCCACCAGCAAGTAAGGGCATAAGGGCAAGCTCCCCAGAGGGACCTAAGGACAGAAGGGACCAAGGCTGCAGCTCTCTGCCCAGAGGCCTCATCTGGGAGAGTCTGGTGGACTCTTGGCCTTGACCAACCCTCTCCCTCTCTCCCCACCTTGCCTTTCCTGTGGTCATGGAAGGAGCCCTGGACTTCCTTACAACTGTGCATATAGGTTGTATAAGCATCTTAGACTAAGATACCCAAGTCCCCTTCCAGTTCTGAAATTGCGTGTTGCTGCTTAGGACTGGGTTCTGGTCTGATGTCCTTCAGCTTCGGATGACTGTGTCCCACGGTGTGAACATATCCCTGGCATCCGTGGGATCTCTAAGAGCTGCATTCTTCCTGAGCCTGATCTCTCCCTAGACAGAAGTTTACGCCTTGGGAGAGCCTGATTCTGCTGTTCCCTTCCCTGTTGGGCCAGAGCAAAATGAGACAGTCATCATGTGGTGACTGGATTAAGAAATGAATCCATAAATAATCCTTACTCACAGGAAGCCAGCAAAATTTGGGAAATCCTAAAGTTATTATTATTATGGGGGGGGGGGCTGTAGCATGCTCACAGGATTTTTTTTCCAGAACAATGTAAAACACCCTCCCATCTTCGGTCATCCCTCTGCAGCTACCCTACTTCAGGCTCCTCTGGGATCCCCCAGCTTTGCCTCGAATCCACTGAGTGCCCGGCATCAGCATTGTGTATGGCCTCCTTCATCTCTCCTTTCAACCATACGTTCCTTGAGGGCATATTTCCTGTGCATTCATCACTGTATTCCCACGGAGTCCCGCACACAGGAGTGGCAGTAGCAGCAGCTCACAATTGCAAGGCCTCTTTGGTATAGAGAATGCTCGCAAACACCCTCTGTTTGGTACTTGGGAGCTCCCGGGGCGAGACTGGTAGAGATGACTCTCACAATCAGGCAACTGGTGAATTAGAGACATGTTCAAACAATGGTTTTATTCCTTGAGTCTAGTACTTTCTGGTTTCTGTTTAATAATTGTATGAATGAATGAGTTAATGACCGAACGACCCGAGGAAGTAGTATAAAAATATGGTGCCAGGATCCTAGACAAGCTACAAAGTAGAGAAGACGCTCGCTGTTCACCCAGGTACCAGATGCCCATCCAAGGCCCCGTGCCTCCCTCAGGAAGGCAACAGAGGCTGCTGTGTGTACTCCTGTGGACCGAAGGCTTGCTAATCCCATTTCCCTCCCACAGATTTTGACAGTGTCTGGACCACCCGAAGGAGGGACTCGAGTGACCATCCACGGCGTGAACCTGGGTCTGGACTTCTCTGAGATCGCCCATCACGTGCAGGTGGCTGGGGTGCCCTGCACACCCCTGCCCGGGGAGTACATCATCGCTGAGCAGTGAGTCCGGTCTGCTCTGGCCTGCCCCTTCCCAGGGGAGCTTCTGGGTGGGCGGAGACTCCCCTCCACCCCCCTTTCTCTGGGACTTTTCCAAGCGTCATTTCCCATCTCCCTTCTCCTGAGGACCCAGCCCCCAGAAGTCCACCCAGGGCCCTGTCCTTTCCCACCTCCATTCTCAGAAGGTCATAGTCCATTCTCTTCCCTGTCCCCTGGCTCCTCTGGCATCAGGGATCCCTGTGCAATGCTGCCCCTCTGTTAGTTTTCCCCCTGCCCGCTGGCATGACTGAGTCAGTTCCCGGCCAGCCCAGGCTCCGCCTCTTCCCTGGCCCCTCCCCGCCAGGCCCCATTGGAATGCATTCCGCAAGGTGGGCTGTGGGCAACAATTTGTTTGGCTCATGGGGCTCTGACAGCAGCTTAATCCGAGCAGGGCCTCCGCCGGAGCAAATTCATTTATTTCACTAAGGGAAATGTCAGCTGGAAATTAGAAAATAGGCATGTCGCGGCGGACAGGCGATCGGGGCTCCAGGAGTGACATATGTTCCAATCTGGGTGTTCACTTGGCAGTGGCGGCCACTGTGGAGTTGGTGGGCAGGAGGCGGGCATGAAGCTGGGGTGGGAGGGTATAAGGAGGGGTGCCTCCCCTTCAAAGGAGAAAGGGTGGGGAGCAGCCAGTTCACTCTGCATCATTGGTCACATAAAGTCTGGTCAAGTTGCCCTCGTTCCTCAGAGAACACAGCTCTGCCAGGGGTTCTCAGAGCATGGCTTGGGGATGGGGCTTCTCTCCCTAAGCTTTACCCCCTGCAGCCTCAAGTCTTCCCTCTGACCCCCACCCCCCAGAACCAAGCTTTAGTAGCAACCATAAAAGTAGCATCAGCGACCATAAAAATGGCATCACTTTCTTCTATCAGCACTTGCACAGTCTCACAGATTATTTCATTTTTCATTGGTCGGGACTCTGCGAGGTACATACCGTTATCGTCATTTTACAAAGCAAGAGAGGAGTGAAAACCCGTCCCGTTCGCTCAGAGCACAAGTGGCCAAGGCAGAGCGGGGCCTGGAGTCTTCCCTTCCTGACGAGCGATGGGGTGGACTCGGGGTGAGAGTGACCTGGAAATCTCATGATGCATCACGAAGTGGCTTCCAGGTTCGGGGGCCTTGATCCCAGTGTGGCCCAGGGCTGGGTCAGGGCGAGAGGGTGAACTCCCAGACTCCGAGGCTAGGTGGTACCCCTGCCACAGGGGAGAAGGAGCCTGATCCTTCAACCTGCAGCTCCTTCCTGTGGGATCCTTCCCCGGCAACCTTAGCCCTGCGGGGAGAGCATGTCGGGAAAGGCTGGCAGGGTCTGCAGGAAGAGAGGAGGGAGGGGAAAGGGGCGTGACTTAGTAGCACTTCTGAGCCAGGAGAGGAGGGGACAGCTGTGGGCAGGAGCCAGGCCGGCCTGAGAGATCCTCACAGTCAAGGGCTTTACAGGGGCCAGTGCCCTGCCAGGCGGGGCTAGCCCCTCGGTCTCACTGACCCAAATCCCCGGGGCGTCCAGGCCCTGCCTTGTGCCTCTAGACATGAGCTAAGTCTCCAGCTTGGGGAGATGCCACAGGAAAGGGCTTGGGTGGGTGAGGGGTATGGCTTTGAGGTGAGAAGAGCTTGGGCAGCGGGACATGGATGTGCCATGAGGTTTGGGATGCAAAGGTGTTCTGAGTCCTGGCTGCTCCCCTGCCCAGCCCCGAGACCTTAGCCATCTGTCCGGTCTCCTGACCGTCATCGGCCTCATGGAAACCATGATGCCTGGTGCACGGGTTTTGAGGAAAAATCAATAAGATGAGAACACGGGGACTGTAACGTGCCCTACGAATGTAAGAAAGTTTTATCTATGAAATCAAATGCTCTGCACTCGCTCAGGGCCACGGGGAAGACAGTCCTGATGGGAACTGGAAGGAGCCCGGGAAGGAGAATGGACCAGGGCTCCCTGCCAAGGCTGGTGGTCGCCCTAGAAAACCACCACCACCGCCTCCGGGCACAGGGCAAGCCGCAGGGGTGGGCGCGCCCGGCGCCTCGGCGGGATACAACCCTGGTTTCCAGCCGTGCCAGGCTCCTCACTGCTCTCGAGGTTTCAGAGTTTGTTAACATCATTAAAGCCTCCATCCCGGGCAGGGAGCAGCAGGCACAATCGTTACAGATGTCTGCGAGAGATGGATTTGGCTCGCCGTGCACGGTGCAGAGTCCTGGCTGCGGGCAGGATTAGCAGGCACGGTAATGGCTCACCAGATGCTGGTGCCTGCCATCGATCACTCAGCAATTAGGTTAATGTTGGTTAAAGGGCCCCCTCTTAGTCCTGCGGTCGGCACCCCACAGGACTGCGGGGGCCGGAGGATCCCACCACAGGGCGTTTTCCGGGCAGTGGGACGCAGGTTGAGGCCGCAACGGAGCCGGTCCTGGGACAGGGGCTCTGTGTGATTGGCACTCAGCTCCGGGGCTCAGACCACCTCCCTCCTATGTGCGGCACCTGGATGGATGTTAGATGCCTGTGCCCCCCACCCCAGGTGCACAGTGCTGGGCTGAAAACTATCACCTATGCCAGTTTAAGGGAGGTGGTCGGGTCGGTATGAGGGCACTAGCAGGGGGCCAGGAGTTCAGCTGTTGATGAGCTAGGAGACTTTGGGCAAGTGACTTTGCTCTCTGCTCCTCAAATGTCTCCTCTGGAAAATGGGTATGTAGACATAGATGGTCCCTACAGTCACGTCTGTGGTCCTTAGGATGGCAGAAGGAGTAAAGTGTATCCCCCACGGGGCCTGCTCCTCCCACTATTAGAAAGCTCACTGGTGGCACTAATGTGTCTCCAGAAATCCCTGCCAACCAGGAGGAGTCAAGCCTACGAACTCTGGAGCTAAGTAACGGCTGGACAGTGATTTAGTCCAACTCCTCACTTTATCAGGAGAAAACATGGCCATCTGTTGTCTCCCAATGGCGCGTAGGGAGCCCAGAGCCACCAGGGACACTGGGAGGAGGCAGGGAAGGCAGGCGGCCTCCAGAAATCAAACCACAGGAACTTGGCCCCCTGGTAAGGCCTGGAGGAGGAAGTGGTGCACACACCGCTGCCTGTGGCCATCGACAGCCAGGAAGGCGGGGGCACAGGTAGTTCGCTTTCGGGGCTTTGGGACCCCAGCCTGGTCTTCCCTCCCCCACTCCTCTTCCCACAGCAACCTCAACTCCACCCCAGCATGGCTGCCATGTTGACCCTGGCCCCTTCCCAACAGACACACAGGTCCTTCCATTAATCCCAGAGGCAGTGGAGTGGTCAAAGGCATGAGCTTTGGAGCCGGCTGACGTGGATTTGAATAGGGCGCTGCGGCTAACAGAGCTGTGGCTACAGTGAGTCACCGAGCGAGCCTGAGTTTCATTGTCTATAAAAGGAGCTCATCAGACCCTCCCAGTAGGAGAGGCTGAGGACACGGGATCCTGTCCTACCCGGCACCTGCCACGGTCACCGCTTCGTCCAGGGTAGCTCCTATTACTATGGAGAAACAGAATCTGCTTTGGCCGGACCACATTCCTCATGATAACCCTTCCCACTCCCTGCGGCTGCCCTTCCTTTCTCGAACTGCCCCTGTCCCTGAGCTCAGAGAACAGCTACCTGCAACAGATCCACTCCAGGAGGCAAGCCCTGGCTCCCGGGAAGGAAAAGGACGAGAGTTCGAGGGCACTGAGTTCTTCTACGACGCTGCCTGATTCCTTAGGATTCTCACCTGTTTGAGACCTACCGACCCTTTTCCGCAGCCCACCGCCTCTCTCCCCGCTCACTCGCTGCAGTGGAACCTCATTCCACCGGCGGGAGAGGGTCAGCTGCAGCCCCTGACCCCCCACGTCACCCCTTTCTAGGTGAGGCACTCAGAGCCGACTGCAGCCATTCAGCCGTGGCCACCTGGTCAGTGCCCATCTCCATTCATCCCCTTTCTCCCAGGTGTTTGACATGTGAGGCGTATCTTTTGGGACATGAACCCTGAGGGAAAAAAAAATGTTCTAGAAAGGGCAGAGTGCCCAGAGGTCCTGGCCCTTTGTTAACGCCCTCCAGGCACAGCTGAAGCCGGTCTAGGCTTTGTCTTCTAGAAAGGCCCTGGGGTGGCCCAAGGAGGAATAGATATGCCCATGACCTTCACATATTCTCATGTTTCCTCTTGCCATGATATCAAGCCTGCCATGATTCCTTTCTCCTTTTCTTGAGAATCACTTCGGCACAGATTGTGTGTGTGGGGGGTGTGAGTGAGGGACAAGAAAGCCCTGATTAGAAGAGAGGGAGGAGACATACCTGCCCACTTCTCTTCTGTGCCTCTGGAGCTCCCCATGGTCTGCAGGGTGGCCCGGCCCCACACAGCAGCCGGCGCTAGGGCCCAGGAGGCAGGTTGAGCGTGGTCACTCCACGCAGGTAGCAGCACTGAGATCACCACACACAGTGCCATAAATTAGGCTTCTCCGACGCTCTGCTAATGAGGTTTGAGGAGACAGCTACGTGTAAAATACTAATTGATCATCGCTCTCATCTTTACTCTGGGTTCATAATTAACGTATTCATTCATAGAGAAAGGGACGGGAGAGTAGCCTTCCCTGTGATTCAGTTCTTGCTTGTTGGATCTAATATGCTAAACGTAGCCAGACAGTTATTGCATGTTAAGTAAATATTCACCAGGAGTGAAGTGCTTATTTGGGATTAACTGTGATGGAGGAAATGGAGATCCGCACATGCCGTGTGTGCGAGCATGCGGTGTATTTGTTTAATGCAGGTTTTATTGCATCGGAATGAAATTTCGGTTTAGTTACCTTCCTTCCTAGAGAGGCGGTTGACATAAGCATCGCTCGGTTAAACGCCAATCTTCCCCACCGGGCCAGGATAAGGCTGGGGGTTCGTGCAGGGGGTGGGGGTTGGGGGGTCTTCTACTGACTCCCCACTAAGCAAACCTACCAAGGGTGCCCGGCTGCTCTGAACTCTTAACGTGAGGTTGGGAGGGAAGGAAAATCATTGTCTCTGTCCCCAGGTTCCTTTTTGCTCTGCCTGGGGGGGGGCCCTTTCCCACGCACCCCACGTCTACCATTCCAGGCAAGAGGTCCCCCCAAGAACCCGATTGCTTCAGTCCCTCCAGCCACCCACCATTTCTAATCTGTGGCCAAGGCAACCAGTCTCTGGTTGTGCTTGTTGTAACTTACCTCAGGCCCCAGGGAAGTCATGGGGGGCTGGGGGGTATCGATCTGCACTTCATGAGAGAGAATGCTGCATCCCTCTCCTCTCCAGCTCTCTCTCCTGTTAACGCGAGACCTGACTTCCAACCACCCCGGGGCTGGGTCCCTGCCTCCCCCAGCAGCTTCCCGCGCTCAGCCCTTGATTAAGTGGGAGTCCAGTGCCCGCCACTGTCCTAATGAACTCATCTGCCTCCCAGCCCTTCGCCCGCTGCCACCGGACTCCACTCCTCCCGCTGTGCTCCGGGCTCCTGTTCTGGGCTCTCACTATCTCACCGGATTATCTCTTCTCTTTTGAAAACTCACTGCAGGAAGCAAACCACAATTGAATCAGTTTGGCAAATAGGCCCTCGCTCCCTCTTTCGGGGAGAGTTGCAGTGTTGGCTCGTCACATGGGAAAGAACACTCAATTGGGCAGAACCTCTCTGTTGGGCATTCGGTTTATTTCACAAATAGTGGGCAGCCACCCAGGGGTAGGCACTGCACTAGGCACTGGGTACCACACGCTTGTTCAGAGAATTGGGCATTTTGGAGGCACACAGGGCTTTAGAGATGATCTCATCCAACCTCTCACTCCACAGATGAGAGACTAAAGCCCAGAGAGGGAAAGCTGTTTTCTCAAGGTCACACAGCTCAGATGGGTGAGCAAGCTGCATCTTGGTTGGTTTAGCACTGTTGAAAGGCTGTGAGGAGTCATTCATTGTGACAGTGAGCAGCAGGGGCCGGGATGCCAGCTCTTGCCTGGCTTCTCACCGGAAGGTGTGCTTTCTTCTCAGGATCGTCTGTGAGATGGGCCATGCCCTCGTGGGGACCACGTCTGGGCCCGTGCGCCTGTGCATTGGCGAGTGCAAACCAGAGTTCATGACCAAGTCCCATCAACAGTACACCTTTGTGGTGAGTGTGGGGTTTAGTGCAGGGCTGCAGGCTCCCAGCAAGGGCACACTTCCTTCTGGACTCCTCCACACACCTCCTCCCAAGCCAGGCACCACCGCCAAGAGACCAGAAAAGGGAACTTCGGGCCTCACTTTGCAAGCCTGTCTTTCCGAGTGGGATGGGGGTGTGACTAAGGATTCTGTGAAGACTGGAGCCCACCAGAGCCAAAGGTCAGAGTTCTAAACGTGGCAAAATCAGGCCTTTCTTAGAATTCAGATCTTAGAAAGCACCTCCCAGGCTAGGGAGGGGTGGCCCTTTTCCCTGCCAAGGTAGTATCTTCACGCCTAATTCGGCCTAATGAGGCCAGAGCGCCTGGAGGACCCAATTAAAAAGGTCTAGATTCACCTCAAGCTTTGTTTTCTGCCAAGGATATTGTAAGTAGGAATTTAGTGGGGGCCCTTGAAATCCTGCAGGACCGTGTCTTTGTGCCGCAGGAGTGGGGTGTACAAGCGAGTTGCTCTGTGTGTTGGTGTGGTTACACGCAAGTAAGCACACAATCACACCTGAAACCATCTCTCTGTGCTCAGGCAACAGGTAGCAAAACCACAAAGGCCTCCTTTAAGGTGCCTACTGAATCAATAATTTGCCTCCGGGCCCTTAAGTCCCTATTCTGACACTTACCTACCTGGCTTCATTAAGAAGTATTAGCACCAGCAGGTGGGGGCAAACTAGCCTTGCTGAGAGTTTTGAAAAATCCCTAAACCACAAGATGCTGTTCTCTGCAGCATTTTTACTGCTTGTTGTCGGTTCTCCCGTCTCTGCCTTCCTGTCCCGGCATCTGCACCTTTTTCTTGTATTCTTGTCTCTCGGGCTGGAGAGAACCTCGGCCTATCTGCCTCCAGCCTACCCCATCCTCTACGCAGACAGACGGGGTCTTCTGGGAGAGGCAAGTGCAGAAACACCGGATGCAGGGAGAACTGCGGAATGCCCGAGCAGGGAGGAGCTATAGAGACGCTTTAGCTCACCCTCCTCTCCACAGGGGAGCAAATGAAAGCCCAGGGCGATCCAGAGCCTTGCTTCAGGGCTCATTGCTACTGAGTGGCTAATGGGGACTAGTTCATGCCTGTGTAGTTGCTCAGTTAAATACACTTTCCACTCTGCCCCGCTGCCCTCTGTAGAGGCAGAAGCAAATCCTTCTTGACTCAGGTCGGCTGCCTGATGACATTTCTTCTAAGCTCCAGGCTTAATTTTACAACTTAATGAGCTTACTGAAAAGCCCCAGCCAGCGATGGGCCATCCATCCTCCTGGTGCAGGACAGGGAAGCCATGTCTAACATTCCCTTACAGCCCTCTGCACCAGGGACACTGCCGTGTCCTTCACATGCTTAGGGAGGCATGGACAGATGTGCGTGGCCCTTAATGGAGGACTTTAGCCTCAGAGTGGCCCGATCCAGGCAGGGATGCTTTATCCAGCCCTATCGATTTTGTGCCAAAAAAAAATCAGTACAGGTTCTAGATAGAGAAGCATTTTCAAATTGTTCTCAATTTGTAAACTAATTGATAGATTAGTCAGTGTCACCTCTGCCTTCCCATCAATGTTATGGGCATGAGACTCCCTGGGGAGTTAATTAATTCCAAAGCATGACCTTTCTGTCTTCCCTGGACATGCCCGGAGCCTCTTAGAAAGGGTCTCAGCTCCGGGGGTGGGGGGGGGGGGCGGAGAGAGTGTGTGGGATTCAAAAGGGCAGGAAAAGTACCTCCACTCAGAGCATGGACATGGTTCCTCCTTCTGTCCTTAAGTCTAGCCTGTGTCTGTCCCTTTGCACAAAACCTGAGCTGTGATCACTTCTCTGCTTCCTCCCAAAGAACCCTTCCGTGCTGTCCCTCAACCCCGTCCGCGGCCCAGAGTCCGGAGGCACCATGGTGACCATCACGGGCCGTTATCTTGGAGCTGGGAGCAGCGTGGCTGTGTACCTGGGCAACCAGACCTGCGAGTTCTATGGGTGAGATGCGCTCGAAGGAGCACTGGGAGACTGTCCTTGTGTGGCCTGTGCATGCTCACACATGTGTGCACATGTTCCTGTGCATGTCCACACACATATACACATTTGTGTGCAGGTTCACACATATGGACACACGTTCCTGTGCATGTTCACACATATATATACATTCATGTGCAGGTTCACACATATGCACACACGGGCCTGTGCATGTTCACACATATATACGCATTCGTGTGCAGGTCCACACATATGCACACACGTTCCTGTGCATGTTCACACATATATATACATTCATGTGCAGGTTCACACATATGCACACATGGGCCTGTGCATGTTCACACATATATACACATTTGTGTGCAGGTTCACACATATGCACAAACGTTCCTGTGCATGTTCACACATATATACGCATTCATGTGCAGGTTCACACATATGCACACACGTTCCTGTGCATGTTCACACATATATACGCATTCATGTGCAGGTTCACACATATGCACACACGTTCCTGTGCATGTTCACACATATATACACATTCGTATGCAGGTTCACACATATGGACACACGTTCCTGTGCAGGTTCACACATAATGCACACATGTTCCTGTGCATGTTCACACAAAGGCCTGCCTACCTCCATCCTATGTGCTGCATCCTTGAACCAAACACCATTCTGGTCACATAGCACTAGTCCGTTTACACCTCATGAATCACAGGGCTGGGTACTTCTAAAAATAATGAGAAGTGAGAGCCCTGAGACTGCTGATGAGAAAGGCCACCCGGGAGCTGTCCCGTCACCATCAGGCCACACGTTCATTAGGTCCCCACTGTGGTTACTTGAGAAACATGGACATTGCATGGCTCGGCCCTCAGAAAGCCAGACTCATCCTCAGGACATCTCTTAGGCATAAAAAGTTGAACACCTACTATTTGTCAAATACATTGAATGGGGGTGAGAGAATTCTTAAAGAATCCATGGATGATAACCCAACTTGCCCAGTATTTGATAATCTCCTCCTTGGACCATAAACTCCCTAAGGGCAAGAACTGAGTGTTCACTTTTCTGCATGGTAGGTGCTCAATGAATATTTATTTATTTATGTATGCATTTATATGTTTTAAAATATTTTTATTGATTTCAGAGAGGAAGGAAGAAGGAGAGAGAGAGAAACATCAATGATGAGAGAGAATCATTGATCGGCTGCCTCCTGCATGCCCCACACTGGGGATCGAGCCTGCAACCTGGGCATGTGCCCTGACCAGGAATTGAACCGTGACCTCCTGGTTCATAGGTCGACACTCAACCACTGAGCCATGCCTGCTGGGCTCAATGAATATTTATTAACTGACTGACTAGACCAGGGGTCCTCAAACTACGGCCCGCGGGCCACATGCAAATACAAACTTTGTATTTGTTCCTGTTTTGTTTTTTTACTTCAAAATAAGATATGTGCAGTGTGCATAGGAATTTGTTCACTGTCCCTCCAACGGTCTGAAGGACAGTGAACTAGCCCCCTGTTTAAAAAGTTTGAGGACCCCTGGACTAGACTCTAAGCATCAGTTAAATAGTCATTTTCTAGAAAAATCCAGAAAAGAGAGTGAAGCTCGTGAAGCCCAGCCCCTGCCTCATTCTCTAATCCCCTTCTCCAGCCATGCCCTCCTAATCGAACCAGAGTTGGATGTCAGGGAAAGAGGGTACTGACAAGGGAGGTGTTCCATAGTATACAGTACACGGGACCAAGGACATGTCCTGGCCACACCCTCGGACTGAGGCAAGCCCCTTTTCCAGCAGAGGACACCCCGATTGCCCCCGCCTTTCTTCACAACCCTCCTGCTGTCTCCCCACCAGGCGGTCAATGAATGAGATCGTGTGTGTCTCACCCCCATCGTCCAATGGCCAGAGCTGTGTTCCTGTCTTCGTGAGTGTCGACCGAGCCCGTGTGAACAACAGCCTGAAGTTTGAGTACATAGGGGACCCCCAGGTGCAGAGCATCGAGCCGGAGTGGAGCATCGCCAGGTGAGGCACGGCGTGGAGGAATGCACCGCGTGGCATCAGCCTCTCAGCCCAAGTATGGCTTGTGAGAGGATCCAGGGGTGAGGTGGTAGCCATTTGAATTTTACCTAACCTAGCCTCTGCTTGTTCCCAGTGGCCACACACCCCTGACCATCACAGGCTCCAACCCTGGATGTCATTCAGGAGCCAAGGATCCGAGTCAAGTTTAATGGCAAAGAATCTGTCAATGTGAGTAACCACTGGTCTGCCTGGCCCTCGGCAAACATTGCGTGTATCAGTGTTTTGTAATGTGCTGAGGTCTGTGCTGGGCACTGGACGTAGGAGAAGAAAGGTAGCTCAAGACTGAGCCCAGAATCATGTCCCCAAACGCCTGAGCCTGACAATGATTTTTAAAATTATGGCACTAGAGGCCTGATGCATGTGCAAGAATGGGCCTTCCTTCCCCTGGCTGCCAGCACCGCCTTCACTCTAGCTGGAGCCACTTTTCTGCCTTCCCATGCTGCTCAGAGGCCCTGAGTGGCTGGGGCGGTGTGGAACGCCTGTGTTGTTGCCATGGTGACAATGCAAGCGTCCAGCCACGCCCCTGGCCGCTCAGTGTCTGTGTATGCAAATTAACCACCATCGTTGGTGGGTTAATTTGCATACTCACTCCTGATTGGCTGGTGGGTGTTGCAAAGGTACGGTCAATATGCATCTTTCCCTTTTATTAATGTAGATAGTCATTTCTTGTCAGAAGGTGATATAATGAGTGCATCGACCTAGTGCCTTCTGAGCTTAAGATGCAGCACAAAAGGGCTCTTGCTGTGTGACATGCTCACTCTGAGGTCCGATAAGCAGCAGTGTTGTGGGAGGGTGAAGGAATTCTGACTCCAGATTCAGGTACTTCTGGATCGGAAGCAGGGCACTGCCATTGATTAGCTGAACAACCATGATCAAGTCATCTAACCTCTCTAATCCTCCATCCCCCGTCACTTCATATGATGCTAAGACTTGCGTGCAGATTGGTCACCTGCAGCCATTGGCCCCCACGAGGTTGGCACTTGACAAATGGTAGTCACTGCATGCGAATAAACCCATGCTGGTTGCTAAGATGATCGGGTTGAACATTTTACTTTACTCCTCTGAGCAGAGCCATGTAATTCAATTTCTTTCATTATGGATTTTTTGTGATTTTAAAGAAGTTTTCTATCATAAGGGCAGAATGTCTGATATGTTATAAATATTTTAGTTTGTTCTAGTGGCTCTTCTTGGCCAATATTTTCTGAAACGTTATTGTATTTATAATTATAGTCCAGGAGATGCTGGCACTATGAATTATGGACATTATTTTTCAAATAAATGGCTATCATTACTGCTTTGACCTTCGGGGGATTGACGAGGCTGAGATGCTGATGGGGAGGATGGCTCTATGTCTACCTTCATCTCTGACACATTCCCGGAGTGCTTGAGGCTTCCTTAGGAAACAGAAATGCACTAATGACAGGATGCTAGAAGGCTGGACCTGGAGGCACTCAGGGGTCATCTGGGCCCACCCCCTCATTGTACAGCTGAGGAAACTGAGGCCAGAAAGGAATAATCACTTGCCCCCAACCATGCAGATGACTGGTGGCAGGACCAAACTAGATACCAAATATCTGGACTCTTTTTTTAAAATATATTTTTATTTATTTCAGACAGGAAAGGAGAGGGAGAGATAGAAACATCAATGATGAGAGAGAATCATTGATCAGCTACCTCTTGCACATCCCCCACTGGGGATGAAGCCGGCAACCTGGGCATGTGCCCTGACTGGGAATCGAACCCTGATCTTCTGGTTCATAGGTCGATGCTCAAGCACTGAACTCCTTCATAACTAGACCACATGAGATGCTCCTGAACTTGGCATTCCATCATGCAGGCGTGGGGACACCTTTTACAACCTTCTACACCCCATGATCACAGCTTTTGGGGCTAGAGGAGCACATGTCTCCTTATCCCGGGTGTAGAGTGTGACCCCTGGGTAAAGAATCCGGGCCCCAACTCCACTCCCAGACTGAGACCACTGCCCCATAGCTCACAGACCACCTCCATCTGCCCAACTCCGGGGCCTATGTGGAAAGGAGGAGCGTGAGGGGTAGGAATGGGAATGGCGAGTTCACACTCAGGAAAAATAAAACTCCCCCCAAATTAGGTGCATTTTTAAAATTTAGATTTTATCATTCAGGTATGACAAGGCCAACAGATCAGGAGATGACTGCCATTGGATAGTTTGTTAATACTCAGAGATCCTGCCCTGGCCAGTTTGGTTCAATGGATAGAGCGTCGGCCCGCAGACTGAAGGGTCCTGGGTTCGATTCAGTAAAGGACATGTATCTTGGCTGCAGGCCCAATCCCCAGGGTTGGTCATGGTGCATGCAGGAGGCAACCAATGGATGTGTCTCCCTCACATCGATGTTTCTCTCTCTCTGTCTCTCCCCTTCCCTTCCACTCTCTCTAAAAATCAATGGAAAAATATCCTCAGGTGAGGATTAACAAACAACAACAAAATACTCACAGATCCCAAGAAAAGGGGGGCATGCCATGGGGTGTAGGGGATGGGGAGAGGAAGCCGCAGAGTAAGTTAGGAAGCAGAAGGAGGAAAGACAACTATTTTGGTTTCCACAGGAAGGAACTAGCCAGGCAAGGCAGGCAGGTTTGGGGCCAGTTTGGATCATGATCATTTCAATGGGCTGTGGGGCAGAGGGGCCCTGGTTGTCTGGCACCCAGCCCTGGTAGAGTTAGGGAAGGTGGATAGTTGCCCACAGTGTGGAAGGAGGTGGTTGGGGTGTGGGCTGATGAGCTGTCTGCCTTAGAAAGCACGCTCTAGCAGGCGGCACGCTGTCGATGGTCCCTAGGGATTGGCGAGTCTGGGGAGGGGCAGTCCCTTCAGAGTCAGCAAGGCCCAGATGTGAAAGCATCAGACACAGACAGTACGAGGCACGGTTCACATGGCACAGGGGGAATTTGGGAGAGTGAGGATGTGCCTGATGAGGTCGGCCTCCAAGGCTGACGCTCGGTCCCGGGGAAGCCACTGAAGAGAATCCTGGGCTGGGGCCCTCAGCTTCTGTAGTGACCTGCCTGGGGCCTGCAGGCGGGCAGATGGAGAGGGAGGGCCAGCTCCACAGGGGGAAGCCCGTGAACTCTGCCCTGGGCCTTCCCCTCAGGGTGGTGGGAGAGAAGCGCTGGGCCCCTTAGCCCAGCCTGGGCCCCATGGCAGCCTCAGCCGACTGGGGCCTCTCCTTGCCTTTGGGCCATGAAGCTGCCCCTAGTGAAAAGTGAGAAGGGCCAAAGCCAAGGCCGCAAAACCCCAAGGAATGTCTGGCAAACAAAATGCCGATGCAGCACCGGGCAGGAAGCAAACAGAGGCCGCTTGTTTGGGAGTGATCTGCGTGTTCGCGGAGGAGCCCAGTCTGGGGAACTGGAAAGAGCGGGGAAGAAGGTGGGGTGGGGAGGGAAGAGAGGCACCCTGGCTGCGTGTCTGCCCACAAAGCCCGGGGTTTCAGTCTCCCTGGCTCGACTCTACCCTTAGACTGCACCCCCATTTTCCTCGCGCCAGAGTGTCCCCAGCTGGAACATGAAAAGGACATTGGGCTTCTAAGGGCTGCTGAAGTGTGAGCTGAAAAGGGTGGGGATGGGGACTGACCTCCAAGATGGCAGGAAGCCCTCGGTGAGCTGTTGATTGAAACACAAATGGCCTCTGGGAGCAGAGGGTTAACGCTTGGCCTGGGAGCTCTGACCTCATCTCTGTGCCAGTGGCAGCCTTTTTGCAGTTTCACACACGGCCTTGTTTTCTGAGCATGAAGTCCATGTATGCGTATGTTGGCCAGACACACATGTGCGGACCTGCCAGGACAGTGTGTACTTGAGCAGGCCGAGTTCTCACAGATGCCCTTGGCTGTTGCTGGGACACCGTGGCTCCCAAGACCGAAACTGGCCGGGAGCTAGGAGTCCAGGTTTCTTCCAAAGCCCCACGTGGGTCCCGTAGTGGTTTCTTCATTCCAGCTGCGGCCTCGGGCAGCCCCAGTTCTAAGCCAGAGGAGAGCATGACACACCTCATGCTAAGGAGGGGTCACCCCAGCTAGGATTTTTATTTGGGAGACCAGCATCCACCAATAAAGAAAGGACATTCCAAACTCAGTGTCCATACAAGGATACATTCCCTCTAAGTTAGGGGACTTGGTTGGAAAGGAGAGAGATTCTACGTAGAACATTTAAAGAGTTGAAGACTCCTTATCATGAATCAATGTAGTCAATAAACATTAACTGAACACCTACTATGTGCCAGCAAAGTGCTTATCTCACACTATGTCCGGCTCCACCCCCAGCTCCCCTCCATACTCACACTCACACCCAGCACTGCATCCCACGTTTTCCTCAAACCTTCTATGCTCTCATCCTGGGCTTTTGCTGGGATTTGTTCCCCTCTTCCTCCCTCTCCTTGTCTAGGTAAGTCCCACTCATTCTTCAGATTAAATTTCATTTATTTCTTCCCTGGGGAAGCTTCCATGAGCCGTGTGCACTCACACACATGCCCATGGCCACACACTGACAGTTCCCTGTACCTGGTACCACCCCACCAGGACCTTCCTCATATCCATTCGTCCCCCTCCTGTGTTCTCAGTCCTCTGCCAGGACTGTATCATGCTTGAATCATTCGTCTCCCCCTGTAGACTGTGACTATTCACCAGGTAGCCCCAACTCCTAGCACAGCACCTGCCACAAAGGAGGCACTCAAGCGATGTTGGTGAATGAATGAATGAATGAATAAGGTTAAAATGCAACCGCCCAAAAATTAGTCTCACAGCCCTTTTCTTCAAGGGGTTCACTATCTAATGAAGACAAGCAGTAGCCTAATAGTAATGGCCAAAGCAAGCAGAGGGTGGGAGGGGCCCCGCAGACCCCCGGTCGCTCGCTAGGCGCTTGAATGCTGCTCTCTGGGCCTTGTAGGTGTGTAAAGTTGTGAACAACACCACCCTCACCTGCCTGGCACCCTCTCTGACCACGGACTACCGGCCCGGCCTGGACACTGTGGAACGGCCAGACGAGTTTGGCTTTGTCTTTAACAATGTCCAGTCCTTGCTCATTTACAATGACACCAAGTTCATCTACTACCCCAACCCAACCTTCGAACTACTCAGCCCCACTGGAGTCTTGAATCAGAAGCCAGGATCCCCCATCATTCTGAAGGTAGGAACGTGGGGAGGGCGGGGATGGTAGAGAACATCCTCTCTCTTTGCCTTTTATGTTCTCTTTTCTACACAGGACGGACTCGCAAAGCTGTCCTCTCCCTGTAAAGGGAGCTTATTTGTAGATATGGACCCATCGGGAGATGTACAGGGTGGGGCAATGTAGCTTTACAGTTGTGAGTATGCGGAACACAGAATTTATTCTTGTGTTATTATTATTCTACTAGAGGCCCGGTGCACAAAATTCGTGCACTGGGGAGGGAGCAGTGGGCCTCAGCTGGGCCTGCACCCTCTCGCAGTCCAGGACCCCTCAGGGGATGTCTGCCTGCCGGCTTCTCGCACTCCAGGATTGCTTGCTCCTTACCAGCAGGCTCTTTACCACTCGGCTTCTGGCTGAGCAGTGCTCCCCCTGTGGGAGCGCACTGACCACCAGGGGGCAGCTCCTACATTGAGCGTCTGCCCCCTAGTGGTCAGTGCGCATCATAGCGACTGGTCGTTCTGGTTGTTCCGCCATAATGGTCGCTTAGGCTTTTATTATATAGATTCTTTTCCATACGAACAACTGTCAGCCTACCTTTGCCCCACTCTGTATCTTGCACCTGAGATTCCTGAGAAACACTATGGAGTATTGCTGCTTGTTCTCATGAGCCTTGGGACCCAAAAGGGCTGCCGTGAACTTGAAAGTCACCATTGCCTTTCTTGACCGCTGTTGTGGCCACTGTAATCTGTCCACGTATTTCAGGAAGTCACGTCCCTGGGACAAGTGTTTTGTTAGTCCACCACTTCCATTGATACCCGAGTTGTCCTCCCCAAATTTTCACTTGTTTAGTGTTCTGTCTCCCTTTCCTCTCTCTGACTGTCTTCCTCCTTCTTTCTCTCCTCTGTCCGCTTTCTCTCTTTCTCTCTAAATTGTGGCTGTTTGAAGTCCTCTCAAAACTTACCATGGAGCCACCCACTGGTTTTTGCACTGCTGCCCTTCCCTCCTTAATCTATCCCCTTCACCTTTTTTTGAAAAAGGCAATTAACTTCTGAGCGCATGTGTCAATTATTCCTATTAAGATGACTGTTATCTACAGGGCAAAAACCTCTGCCCTCCTGCCTCTGGGGGCGCCAAACTCAATTACACGGTGCTGATTGGAGAGACCCCGTGTGCCGTCACTGTGTCCGAGACACAGCTCCTCTGCGAGCCCCCCAACCTCACGGGGCAGCACAAGGTCATGGTGAGTGTTCCCTGTTCTTCATATGATGTCCTCCCCTCTTCACCGTACATATGTGATCTGCCCTAACAAAGGCTCTCTCTTCCTTCTAGTCCATATCCCTCTCCACATCCTGCCTTAAAATGGGAAATGGATAGCAGTTGAGAACACAAGAACGGGGGGGAGGGGGACTAGAGAATCAGCAGGATGTTGTTTTGAATACAGACTGCACTGTGTGGTTGTGGTCTCTCGTGTCCTTTCTGAAATGATGGGGATCCGATGGCATGCCCGGGCTCTACAGCGTCTGTGTGTGTGCCATGCGCAGGTTCACGTGGGCGGAATGGTGTTCTCTCCGGGCTCGGTGAGTGTCGTCTCAGACAGCCTGCTGACCCTGCCAGCCATCGTCAGCATCGCGGCGGGCGGCAGCCTCCTCCTCATCATCGTCATCATCGTCCTCATCGCCTACAAGCGGAAGTCTCGAGAAAACGACCTCACGCTGAAGAGGCTCCAGATGCAGATGGACAACCTGGAGTCCCGTGTGGCCCTGGAGTGTAAGGAAGGTGCGTGGAGGCACTCTGTCTTTAGCGAACTGACTACCTCCCTCCTTACCAACAGCGCTCATCTTTACTTCCATCCTCCCCACCCCAGCCATTGTGCTCCACTTTGACCTCCGTTTCCTGTGCCCTCGGGACCAGAGAAGTCCTGGTAATGCCCACAGTGAGGCCCAGGCCTGATCGCATTGTTCTGTCCCCTGCCCTGATGCGTGCCTCAGTCTGGCTGCCTTCATCTCCCTCTCAGGGCCCCAGTCCCCCTCCATCAGAATCATGGCCTCCCGATCCCCCACGTGGGAGTGCCTGGCCCCTTTTGCAGAGGCCCTGGGCACGTGGAAGGGGCAGCAGCAGGGGCAGCAGCAGGAACAGCAGGAGCACCTCACCTGCCTCCCACTCCAGGGTTTGTTTTTCTTCCGTGCAGCAGGCTGAGCGCTCTGAAGCTGCGCTTGTGGTGTCCTTGGCCATGGACGTGTGTGGGAGTGGAGAGTGTGTGTTTTTCCATCTCCGGTCTCCCACGCAACCACAGCCGTGAGGCAATGAGTGTACCTGCCGTCCCCGGGGGCTGAGGACCCAGTGAGCTCTCTGGGTAAACATTTCCATTAGGAATCAAAACATTTCTTCTTTTGCTGCAAACGTCAGGATCAGAAACAAGCCCTCTGCTGGATGAGAGGGAAGAGCTGGGCTGAGCAAAGGTGGTCAGGGGCTCCTCCCGGTGCCAGGGCTGGGGAGGAGGGGAGAGGAGGGTACCAGCAGACAGGCCTGCCGCCAAGGGGGTGCTCCCCTTTCGGTTGAGGGCCAAATGGCCAGGGTGCCCCAAGGCTGGGTTTGGTTTTGTTCTCAGTTTCTCATGTATATGAGTGTGTGTGTGTGAAAATACACATAACACAAATGTTACCATTTTAACCCTCACTGTCTCTATACCCCAGGGCTCTCCCCTCCTCCCGTTCCGTGGCATCAAGTACATTCACGTTGTATAGCCATCACCACCATCCATCTCCAGAACTTTCTCAATCCCAACTAAAACACTGTATTCACTAAGCAATAACCCCTTCTGCTCAGCCCTTGGCAACTGCCATTCTACTTTCTGTCCCATGAGATTGACAACTCTAGGGTCCTCACATAAATGGAATCATATGGTACTTGTCCTTTGGTCCCTGGCTTATTTCACTTAGCCTAATGTCTTCACGATTCATCCATGTTGTAGCACGTGTCAAACTATCATTCCACTTTAAGGCTGAATAATATTCCACTGACTGTATAGACCACATTTTGCTTCTCCATTCATCTTGCACATTTGGGTTATTTCCACCCCGATACTGTGAATAATGCTGCTGTGAACATGAGTGTACAAGTATCTGTTCAAACTCCTGCTTTCAGTTCTTTGGGGTAGATACCTAGGAGCAGAATTGCTGGGTCACATGGTAATTCTATGTTTAATTTTTTAAGGAACTACCGAATTGTTTTTGAAAGTGACAGCACCTATTTGCATTCCTCCCTACAATATGTGACGGTTCCAATATTTCCACATCCTTGCCAACATTTGTGATTTTCCATTTTTTTGTAATAGCCACACTATCTCATGGTGGTTTTGATTTTTACTGTCCCCCAAGCTTCTGCATCTTGATTTATTCTCTTGCTTGAAAAGGAGGGGTCAAAGCTTCCTGTTTTGGTCTTTGCTTGGCCACTCACCTGCTTTCAGCACCTGTAGCATGGCATTCTTCCTTTTTCTTGTCATACGTACAAAGAAAATTAAAAATTCTAGATAAACACCAAAAAGGAAATAACAGAAATCACCCATATTCCCACCACCTAAGAAAGGCAGCCTGGAGAGACCTCATCCCCTCTGGAGATGTACCCCTATAACCTTCCCTTGTCTGTACCCCAGACCCCCCTCCTTCTTCACAAACTTCTTCTCCCACCTTCCCCTTTCTGCTGGGGTTCCCGTCCTGAGCCTCCCTGTCTCTGCTGCCCTTTTGTAGCTTTTGCTGAACTCCAGACAGACATCATTGAGCTGACCAGCGACCTGGACCGCTCAGGAATCCCCTACCTGGACTATCGTACCTATGCCATGCGCGTCCTGTTCCCCGGCATCGAGGACCATCCTGTCCTGCGGGAGCTGGAGGTAACACCGCCTCCCTGGCCCAGCCACACAGTAGGGACGCAGCGCCTGGGTGTCCTAGGACAGGCCGATGGGGCCCGGCAGCTCAGAGAAAAGTGAGGAGGGGAAACAGCTGGTGACAGCATCACCCCAACAGGCACAGTTCCAATCGGGAAGATCACGGCTCTGGGGGGCACCCAGGCTCTGGGGTGACTCCAGGGCGAGGCTCATTGTTTGTCATTTTTAAGTGAATACCTGAATTCCTTAACTACAATTCTGCCTCATTTTCCAACGGATCTAAGGTGGCTTAGGGAAAGATGTAGGATTCTGTGAAGTTTGTTGGTTGGTTTGTCTTATTGAAGATGATAAATCAGGACAGAGATGAAGGGGAGACTAGTAAATGGAGTGGGTTTTGTGGGGTGTCTCCTATCATATCCTTGGGAGAATCAGGTGGATGGCATCTGCACCCAGGGCCCCGCTTGGAGCCCAACCCTCCCAACCCAGGAGAAGGTCAGAGCAGACTGTGGCCTTCAGAGCCGGCCATGCCTACATCCTCTTGGGTGGGGGGCAGACCCTCAGGGAGAGCCGGGCCAGGAGGCCAGGAGCTGTCCGCTGAGGGTGTCCCCGCCCCGCCCACCCCAGGTGCAGGGCAACGGGCAGCAGCATGTGGAGAAGGCGCTGAAGCTCTTCGCCCAGCTCATCAACAACAAGGTCTTCCTGCTGACCTTCATCCGCACCCTGGAGCTGCAGCGCAGCTTCTCCATGCGCGACCGCGGCAACGTGGCCTCGCTCATCATGACCGGCCTGCAGGGCCGCCTGGAGTACGCCACCGACGTGCTCAAGCAGCTGCTCTCCGACCTCATCGACAAGAACCTGGAGAACAAGAACCACCCCAAGCTGCTGCTCCGGAGGTGAGCTGAGGCCAGGCCCGGAGGGCGGCGGGTATGACCAGGGACACCGCCCGTGAGAGCAGGTCCCATAGATGGTACCAGAGGGTTCCTCCCGGAAAGGCCTGTGTGTGCACATCACACAGAACAGAATCCATCTCCCGGGCACTGGGGGTGTCTGCAGCTGCTAAACCCGATGGAGAAGCACAGGCCTTGGCTCGGATCTGGGCTTGAACTCCAGCTCCACCACCGACTGGCTGTGTACACGTGGGCTGGTGACATGGCCTCTGCCGTTTAGTTTCCTCGGGATAAAACAACACTGAGAGCACCTGTTTCACCATCTCTGTCCCTCCCTGCCTGTCCAGAGCTGTGCTGTCCAACATGGTAGCCACCTGTGACCATCCATTACAACGAAACAAAACGTGTCATTCAGCCCCTCCATCACACTAGCCACCTTCCACCAGTGTCGCCACATCCCGGCCAAAGGAGAGCATTTGCATCCAGCAGAAGGCCCCAGTGGACAGCAGCAGGCTAGCGACTTGGTGTGGCCCGTGCCTCCCGGCCCCAGCGTCTTGGACCTGAATCACCAGCATCCACCACATGCCCCCTGCCCCGTTGCCATTCTCCTGGCAGAGGAGAGGG
This sequence comes from Myotis lucifugus, assembly GCF_000147115.1. Classification (NCBI taxonomy): domain Eukaryota; kingdom Metazoa; phylum Chordata; class Mammalia; order Chiroptera; family Vespertilionidae; genus Myotis; species Myotis lucifugus. The sequence goes on along the minus strand of NW_005871601.1, from coordinate 46,969 downwards.
CTGGAGACCTTGGGGCCCATCCCTAGAGCTCACCCTCTGGAGCTCTGGGAAGCAGAGCACAGCTTTGGAAGGCACCACGCCTATGGCGCCGCCTTCCCTTTAGCCTCCTCCGAGCAAGGGCGCAGGCTTCCAGGCCCCACGTGGGGTGAGAAGGGAGAAAGAATGGCTTTGTTATATGACGACTGAGCCTCTATCCTGCCAATCTGAGCATTAGCAACTCTCATTAAGAACCGTTGTATTTAAATTAGAGCTAATCTCAGGCACAATGCAGGAGAGGGTGCTGGGAGGGGCCCGGGAGAGAGCTGCAATTTCTCCCGCATCGGCACTCTCTCCCAGGCCCTGGTCGCTGAGCAGCCTGGCAAAGCCTGGGATTTACTGCAACCGGAGGGTATAATTTGCACCACGTGCGGGGAGTTAAAATGCCCCTCCACGTCCCCATCACTGAGGACCTGTCACAGCTGCTTTGTTCCTTCCCAAGTCCCCAGACCTGCAGCCCAGGATGGGGGCGGGGACGGGTGGTGCTTGCAGAAGCAGGTCCCCCCTCAGTGAAACACGCACACTGCTCTCTACCGAAGGGGCTGGGATCCAAGATCCCCCCTGACCCCAGTGACCCCACCTGGCAGGATACCAGGTGGTATTCTTAGCACTTTACATCTGTTAACTCATTCAACCCTGACAGCGATCCTATGGGATAGATCCGTGGTCGACAAACTGCGGCTCGCGAGCCACATGCGGCTCTTTGGCCCCTTGAGTGTGGCTCTTCCTAAGCCTGAGGAGTACCCTAATTAAGTTAATAACAGTGTACCTACCTATATAGTTTAAGTTTAAAAAATTTGGCTCTCAAAAGAAATTTCAATCATCGTACTGTTGATATTTGGCTCTGTTGACTAATGAGTTTGCCGACCACTGGGATAGATGATGATGATTTAGAGATGGGGAAACCGAACTCAGAGAGGTGAGCTCACTGGCCCAAGGTCGCACGGCCAGTACATGGCAGAGGCAGGATTTGAACCCAGGCAGTCTGACTCTGACTGTTGGAGGGCAGGTACCAGGTACCTTCTGGACGTGTGAACTGGAGTACAGTATTCCGGCATGCAAGCAATCCCAGAGGGACAGGAGGGAGGAGGGAGAACTGGTTCTTTGTAGCCCTGGGGGGTGGGGGACTGGGCACCTTTATCTGCAGGCGGCAGCACCACTCCTTCATCACCGGGAATTGAGGCCCGGAAAGAAGAAATTTCTGTGTGGCCCAAGGTCCCACTGTGGTTACTGGCTGAGTTTGCTAGGACCCAGGTGTCCTGGCTCTCAGCCCTGTGTCCTTCCGTGCCCCCAGCAAACCAGGCCCTGCCCTGAGACCCCTCCTAAAGGTCTGCCCCTGTCCCTCCTCCTTCCCCAGGACAGAGTCAGTGGCTGAGAAGATGCTGACCAACTGGTTTGCCTTCCTCCTGCACAAGTTCCTGAAGGTGAGTGGGAGTGAGACAAGAGCCACAGTTGAGAGCGAGATGGGGGGCCGCTCCTCTGGGCCTGCCCCCGGGGCTGCATGGGGACCGCTCAGGAGCAGGGCCCCACCTGGCCGGGTGGTCGGGAGAGGAGGGAGGAGGCTGGTGCTGCCACACGCCCGCCCCGCCTGTGCCCGCAGGAGTGCGCGGCCGAGCCGCTCTTCATGCTCTACTGCGCCATCAAGCAGCAGATGGAGAAGGGCCCCATCGACGCCATCACGGGCGAGGCCCGCTACTCCCTGAGCGAGGACAAGCTCATCCGCCAGCAGATCGAGTACAAGACCCTGGTGAGGAGGCCTGGAGCTCGGGGGACAGCACCAACCTCCTGCCCTGATCTCTACCTCACCCTCTGGCCACACAGTCAGTCTGAGGGGGTCGATAAAGAGGCCAGGAGACTGACCGGCCTAGGAGCAAGTCCACGTGCACCAAGGGCAGGCAGACCGCCTGGGTGCCTTCTCGCCATCTCAGTTGGTGGGCCCAAAGTGCTCTTGGTGCCTCAGTTTACCCTAGACAACATAGGGTGGAGAAAACATATCACCCACCCTTAGGTATGAGGAAATTGGCATCATGGGAAAGAGCGTGAGTCTGTGGATTCCTGATAGAGAAGCTTCGGGGAAGGGGCCATCTCAGAAGCCAGGACGCCTGGGTCCAGGGTCACAGCAGCCCCCAGCCATCCAGGAGCTAGGAAGTCGAGTCCCGGTTCTCTGAGAAAGGACAGGCGGGCAGAATGGCTCAGGTTGTTGTTGGCAGATGGCAGGGCGGTGAACGAAAGTGAAGCACAGACAGAGAGGCACCCCACGTGCCCAGGAAGGGAGGGGGCCTTGGACAGAGTTACCTCGTCTCCTCCCTCAACTCCCTCCGGCTCCCCCTCTCTGGCCACCTGCAGATCCTGAACTGCGTCAACCCCGACAACGAGAACAGTCCGGAGATCCCAGTGAAGGTGTTGAACTGTGACACCATCACGCAGGTCAAGGAGAAGATCCTCGACGCCATCTACAAGAACGTGCCCTACTCCCAGCGGCCGAGGGCCGTGGACATGGACTTGGGTAGGAGGCCTGGCTTGGAGTGTGGGGCAGGCGGGGGCGGGGGGGGGGGTGGCTTCCAAGGAGGGCATTTGGGCTGTGGCGTGACTGGGTTCTGCCCAGTGAGGGGCAGCCTGAACTATTGCTCAGATGGGGCCACCTTTGGTGAGGCCCACACGTCTGCCCAGCTGTCTGGACCCCATGGAGGCCTAGATGCCTTAGGTGCTACCATTGCACCAGCTCGAGGGAGCTGGGGCTGCAGGTCCCTAGAGAAGGTAGGACTGGGTGATCCTGGCTGGCAGCCCCACCCCCTCACAGTGACCCCTCCACCCAGAGTGGCGTCAAGGCCGGATCGCCAGGGTCGTGCTGCAAGACGAGGACATTACCACCAAGATCGAGGGCGACTGGAAGCGGCTCAACACACTGATGCATTACCAGGTGAGGGGGCGCCTCTCGGTGTGGGAGGCGGCTTTGCTTCAGGACCTTTGTCCCAAATGTCCCCTCCCCTCCAAGGTTGGCTCCTCGGCCCTGAAAAGCCTAAAAGGGGTTTTCTGATCTTTCCTTTTCCCCTTCTCCCGGATCCTAGAGCAGTGACTCTCAGCCACGGCTGCCCATTAGAATTACTGGGGGAACTTATCAAACATGAGCACCAGGCCCACCTGAGAAACTGACTGACTGGCCTGGGGTGAGGCCAGGCATTGCTATCCTGGAGGCCCTGCCTCTGCAGGGAAATTGCATGTTGTAAAATCCGCCTCGAAGGTAACCACTGTAGGTGCCTAATGCAGTTTACGCTTCTCGCGCACAGCAAAGCAGGAAATTGGATAGACTTGTCTTCAGGTCTTCCGTTCTGCCACTTGCTCGCTAACGTCCTTGGGGAAATGATTGAAGCTCTCGTTCTCCTTATCTGTAAAATAGGGTTAATGGTGATCCCTGCCCCTTAAAGTCCTGTGGAATAGGTTAAATGCAGCAGGTAAAGTGTTAGCACACTGGCAGAACTCAACTGCCTGTTGAATGAACAATAATAAAAAAAATCCCCAAATCCCAGCCCTCGCCGGTTTGGTTCAGTGGATAGAGCGTTAGCTTATGGACTGAAGGGTCCAGGGTTCGATTCTAGTCAAGGGCATGTACCTCAGTTGCAGGCTGGATCCCAGGTCCTGGTCAGGGCGAGTGCGAGAGGCAACCAACTGATGTTTCTTTCACATCGATGTTTCTCTCTCTCTGTCCCTACTCCTCTCTTCCACTCTCTCTAAAAAAATCAATGGAAAAATATCCTCGGGTGAGGATTAACAACAATGACAAAAAAAACCACAATTTTAAAGAAAGAAAATATAATTTAAAAAAAATGCCAGCAAAAGAAGAAAAGATCCAGGAGGTATCCCCTCCTCCTTCCCCTCCCATGGTAACCACTCCGGGCTCGGGCCCTGTAAGAGTAAGCACAGGTAGGCAGGTGGGGATTCAGGAAAAATTATAAAATAGAAGCTGAAAATGAGAGACATCAAGGGAAATTAAACCAACCAGAGGAAGTGCCTGAGGCTGCAAGGCCCGCTGGGACTGCCTGACTAATAATATCCTCCTATGCCCGCGCCTCACACGGGAGGGTGCCAGGGGCTGGCAGGCTCGGCTCTGAGGCACCGAGTTGCCAATGACCAGGAGATCGGGGACCTTCACAGCCACAGGAGTTGACTGGGTGGCTCCAGGGGCCCTGGGGAACCCCTGAGCCACTCCTCTCCAAGCTGCACCCCCAATGGGCCTTCATCCCCGCCCCAGATAGGAGGAGTGTGCTGTAGTGGGAGGAGAAAGGGCTTTGCGACCTGTATTTATTGAAATCCCTGCTTCCCCACTCACCAGTGGTGTGACTTTAATCTCTCCAAAACTCGGGCTTCTCATCTGTGTGATGAACATAACAACCCAACTGTGAAGGCGGTTGGAAGGATTAGAAACAACAGGTGAGGTGCCCAGGATGCATACTCACATCCACGGAGCCACAAGCATTCGTGTTGATCCCACCCACCCTGGCTTCGCGGTGCTTAATGTATTCTGCAGAACAGTTGTAATGAACCAATTTGAGCTGGAGAAGAAAGTGCCAAACAGAGTAAGCATCCTGCCCCCGAGTTATTAGTGTCTCCAGGGCAGGAGTGAGGCCTCTCTTCTCTGCCCATGATGCCCTAACACTGACTGGGCTGTCGGTCCGATGGCCCTCCATCAGAAGAATGGAATATTCTATTCTTACAGTGCTCGTCACACAAAGCACTTCCAATTCCCTGATGCCATTTATCATTCATGTATTCATTCATTCCTCAAATATTTACTGAGCTTTACTGAGTGTGCAGCACTTCCCACATGCTAGCCCTGAGTGACAGGGGACCACAGGGATGATCCCTCCCTTTGGGGGCCGGAGATGATGCCGCTGCTCATAATAACGGCACTAATGCCAACTCTCACCGAGTGCTCGCGCGGTACCAGGCTCGGCCCGCAGCCTTTAATCTGCACAACAAACCTAGACAAGATGATTATCCCCTTGGACAAAAGAGACCACTGAGGCACGGAGCGGTGAAGTGGCTTTCCCGGAATAATGTAGCCAGGAAGTGGCAGAGCCAAGGTCAGGCCCAGCCAGGTATCCTGACCATGGACTTGCACTGCCTGTTGGCCAAGAGAAAGACTGAGGACAAGTGATTTGGTGACGAGACCTGGAATTGAGTCAAACTGTGCTCATTCGGGGGCATCTGTGACTCTTCCTTTAGGTGACAACAAGCGGTAAACGATAGATAATCTGTCCTTTATAGATAATCTGTCCTTTCTGGGGGTGTAACCTTCTGCCCCCAGGCTTTCAAAGTATCAAGGAGAGTTCCTGAAAGACAGAGTGCAGAGTTCCCCCTGGTTCCAGACCTGGTGCTGATGCTGCAAACTGCTAGAGGTCCTGAGGGCGGCTCGGCTGGGCATCAGGGAGCTTGGCACCTCTCAGGCCTGTGCCCAGGCAGGACCCTACAGCTTTAGGCCATCAGGTCAAAGATTGCCCTCTAGTTACCCTCCCCGGAGTCAAAGGTCCTTGGAGCTCCCAGGGCAGAAAATCTGCATAATCTTAATTAACAGAGAGATGTTAACATCTTCCTGGGCTCCTGCAGATTTATGGGGAGGGTAAAATTAAACACCACCACTAAAACCAGCTATCGGGGAATCTCGTTAGCGCTAATGTTCATTTATAGTTCGACTTCCCAACATCTAATTCTTTTTTGGTGGGAGAGAAGGACTGACAATTTAAGACCCAGAAAGATGGTTTTATGACTCGTGCAGCTATAAATCAAACTTATAAAGTTCATAAAAATTGTTAAAATAAAAAATGGTTTAATAGGAATGTTTTATGGCCCATAACATTATTATAGCTATTTTATTCCCTCTGCGTTAGGGGTTTAATTGGATCATCACAATTCCGGGGATTCTCCGTTTTTATTGGATGGAGGGTAATCTTAAATCACAATGGCCCCAAATGTCTTCAATATGGCTCCTCATTTATCAGCCCTTGCCCTCCAGGCTGGGTGCTGCGCTGGGCACCCTCGCAGAGAACTGGGCAAGACAGCGTCTTTTTCTCTGAGTCGCCAAGAGCAGCCATTCTGTGTGAGGGACTCTTCAAGGTGGCCCAGGCGTTGTAGGACCCGGGCCAGAAAGAAATCCGAGCCAGAAAGGAAAATGGACTTCAGACCAGTGTGACTGGAAATAAAATCCCAATGAGGGTGTAATGAGGAGAACCGGTGCTCTGGGGCCGGCAGACCTGGCTGCAGACGGTGTCTCTCCACGTGCTCAGGGTGTGACCTTGTAGGATGTTGCTTATCCCCTTGATGCTTCGATTCCCTCTTCTGAAAAATGGGAATCACTGTCCGTAACTAACAAGGTTGAAGGGGGCCGGTTCTAGCCCAGCACTGCCCAATAAAAATAGGATGCAAGCCACATTTACATTTTCACTAAAAATACACTGATGAAATGAATGTCAACAATATATCTATTTCACCCAACTGATCTGAAATAATTAGCCTTTCAGCATGCAATAAAAATAAAAATTATCAATGAGATAGTTTTGTATTTTTTTTTATTCATGCTACGTCATTGAAACCCAGTGTATACCAAACACTTACTTATTTATTTATAATCCTCACCTGAGGATATTTTTTCCATTGCTTTTGAGAGAGAGTGGAAGGGAGGCAGGGGGAGAGAGAAACATCGATGTGAGAGAGACACATCGGCTAATTGCCTCCTGCATGTGCCCTGATCCGGAGCAGGGAGCGAACCTGCGACCCTTCCGTGTATGGGCCAACACTCTAACCACTCAGACACACCAGCCAGGGCCTGAACATTCATTTGTAGCACATGTCAGTTCAGGCACCTACAGCGCATCTCGGTTTGAACTAACCGAACTCCCAGGGCTCAGTAGCCACAGGTGGGAGTGCTGCCATGTTGAAGGGCAGGAATCTGCTACTTCTGGGATTCCTGACCTGCTTGCACTCTGCTCCACATCTTCTCCATACCGTGTAGAAGTGCTTGTCTCCTCAGTCTCGCAAGACGCGACAGTCACCCGCACTGTACCTTTCCTACCCTTCTAGGTGTCCGACAGATCGGTGGTGGCTCTGGTCCCCAAACAGACCTCCTCCTACAACATCCCCGCTTCTGCCAGCATCTCCCGGACGTCCATCAGCAGATATGGTGAGGACCGGTCTCCTGTGACCTTCCAGGGACCACTCGCTGTCCCTTCTGACGGCGGGAAGCCCCGGCTGCTGCTGGCCTCCAGTCAAAGGCCTTTGCTCATTAGCCTCCCTCCCTCCCTAGTCCAGTGGTTCCCAGAGCAGCCCACCTCCTCAGAGCTGTGGGAGCAGGTGGCACCCTGTGCCCTTCCTTCGATGGCCCAGGCCTGGTGAAGGAGCTCAAGGGGCACCTGGATGGGGGAGGTTCACGTATCCCAGTCTACGTCTGTTGTCCTGGCGAGAGTAGGAATAGTACCCCGTTTGCTCTCAAAAGGGTCCCAGTTTGGGCAGTCGGTTCACGGTCCTAGCCTGTCCACACTGAGGAGCGTAGGGCCCCCCGTGCCCTCTGGGGATGAGGTTCCGGTGCTGCTCTTATTCTGTTTCCTCTGGATCCACCTGTGCACTGAGGCTTTGGGCTCTCCAGCTGAAGGACACCTCAGGACGGAGGCCAGCAGCTCCAAAGGCCTTGGCCGTTCCGATTCTGGGCCCCATGAACTGCAAAGAGGGAGGATCACAGCTCCCAGCTCCCGAGTATCAGGTTCCTCCAGGCCCTCGCGGAAATATTTGTTTGACATTTTACCTATTGATCATCTTGGCTGGAAGCATCAGGGGCGGGGGACTCCGAAATCCCCAAGGGTCTCTCCAGCTCCCAGAATTCCTAAATCCTCTTTTACACAAAGCTCTCAGGCTGTCCTCTTGCCAACCAAGAATCCCTAACCACTCCCCCAACAGGAGGAGCCAAGAGTCCCCTTCTGATCAAAACTGGTTTCTTCCGAGTGGGTGTGGCAAGCGGGCAGGGGTTCTAGAAGGATTCTTCAGGCAAGGATGGTGCCATCAGCTGCTCACAGGCCCCCACCGCCCCCTTCTCCTCAGACTCCTCCTTCAGGTACACAGGCAGCCCCGACAGTCTGCGGTCCCGGGCCCCCATGATCACCCCAGACCTGGAGAGCGGGGTCAAGGTGTGGCACCTGGTGAAGAACCACGACCACGGAGACCAGAAGGAGGGTGACCGGGGCAGCAAGATGGTGTCGGAGATCTACCTGACCCGGCTGCTGGCCACCAAGGTAACTCCTGCTCTGCTCGGCCCAGGGAGGACATGATGGAGTCTGTCCTTCAAGGGGACCCAGAGGAGGAGCAGGCCCAGGCCTCCCGGCAGGCTTTCCAGGGGACCAGCCACCGCTGTTTTCTTCCCTTTGGCAAAAATCATAGCCCGATTGCTGCTCCTGGCCCACTCCTAGGCCCAGCATCACCCTCCCACATCTGCCCGAACCCTTAGGAACAGACTGTGGTTTTCTTATTGGTGCTGACTGGACAGATATGCCGGCTCTCACCATCGCTGCCTTTTCTGCCCACTTGCTGGCCACAATGGGAGGGAAAGCACGAAGGAAGGCCTGGTCCTGCCAATAATCACAGAGAAAGCTCCTCCCCCCTCCCCAATCCCATCTGCCCCTGTTGGGGGGGTGGGGGCTGCATTGCTGGAAACTGTGATGTGACTCCCCGCTTCCCTCGCAGAGAACTAACAGGCCTGTAAAGTGTGGCCACCACACAGCTACGTAGGCCAGGCAGGGCTAGGTTTCAAATACTCTCCCCACTGGCCCCACAAAAATGCCACTGAAGTTCCAGCACAGTGGCATCCAGGTTCCAGCTCTCAGACCTGCTTCCTGATATGGCACCAAAAAACACCATCCAGCCACATGTCTTTAATTCTGCTTTGCCTAAAAGACTAATGAGAGGCCAACAAAGAGTCACCGAGGTTAGATTGTCCTGGCCGGCAGAGGTATTCCTGGAACCTCGAACTGTGGGACCCAGGCCCAGCCTTGTCCCTCCACAGACACCCTCCAGAGGCCCTGTGGGTCAGGGCTCTGCCGAGAGTTAGATCTGGACCTTTCACTCCAGCCCCAACTCCAGACACCACTTACCCCAGGCCCCTAACATCATAAGCTTTTTCATACCTTCCCATCTATCAGACCCTCTGCCAGGAGGCTCCCAGTCTTCCGGCTGGTTCTTCAAACACCCTCTCCTATCAGCCTGCACCCCCTCCCCCATGGGAAGCCTGGACTCCGAGCTCTCGCTGTCTTCCCTCCTGGCATGGACACTGCATAAATGTGGCCTGTGGCTGCACGCCGCAGAGCTTCTCGGGAATCTGCAGCCCATTTCGTCCCTCCTGCCTCCCCGACATCCCAACAGTCACCTCCCCGCCCCCCACCCCTCCACCGTCTGCTCAGGCTGGAGTCGCAGACAAATTTCCAAGGCGGGATGGGTCCAAGGCACCATCTGCTCTGCCCGCCTGCAGCCTGCTGTCCCCTTTCTCTCCCCTCCGCTTCACCTCATCGTCTCCCCCCACCCCTCCCCCAGGGCACCCTGCAGAAGTTCGTGGACGACCTGTTCGAGACCCTGTTCAGCACTGTGCACCGGGGCAGCGCCCTCCCCCTGGCCATCAAGTACATGTTTGACTTCCTGGATGAGCAGGCGGACAGACACAGCATCCACGACACAGATGTGCGGCACACCTGGAAGAGCAACTGGTAACCCTTGGGCAGCCCTGGGGAGGCTGCGAGCTGTGTGTGGGAGGGGCTGGGGCCAGTGGGGGCCAGGGGGACGGAGGAGCCAGTTCGCGGTGGCTGGTAAGCCCAGGCGCCTTGGGCAAATAGCGCACATATGCTCTGCAGAGCCACCATGGTCCCCCGCTGCCGCCGAGGGGGCCTGCCTGGCTTGGGGCCCGGCGCCAGGACGCACACTTGAGCTCTGCCCTTCCAGGTGGAGACCTTTCCCCGGGAAGCACCTCCTCCCTGACTCTGAGGTGTCTGTTCTCAGGGAAGGGGAGCTGGGGGAACCTACGCAAAGCGCCTCATCTGAGAACTAGCAGCAGAGCCTCAGAGCCCGGGCAGCGCCGGGCACCCTGAGTAGGACAGAGTCGAAGGCACTTCCTGAGATCTGGGAGCCCTGAGTTAAGCTGAGAGCCCCGAGGAAGGTGGCCCACGCTCCGGAGAGAGCTCACACCTGCTGTGGACTTGAGCCCGCGGATCGGGAGGAGGTCCCTGCAAACCTGGTCCCGGAAGGCCAAGTGTTTACCCCGTGGCTGTCAGCAAGCAGCGGGCAGATGTCCTGCAGGCTTGCCCTCTCTTCCCTGGAAGTCACCTCCGCAGCCAGACCCAGCGCGGGAGGCAGCTCCCACAGGCTGCTGGCATGAGACCTCTCTCCCCTGGGTTTGAACCTGAACCAAAACCCAAGCGAAGGGCTGGCTTTCAGGTCCGATCGGGCCTGGCCAGGAGTCAGAGTCAAAACCCTTCCTCCGGGAAAGAGCACAGAGACTAGAGAGGGGAGGTCCAGGCGTGGGGTTGGGCAAGCAGCCCACACAGCTGTCTGGAGTCAGCGATCTCGTCAGAAAACAGAGCCGACACAGATGGGCCCCGGCTGTTATTTGGGAATCCAAAGTCCTAGCAACCAGCAAAACACGTTGGAAATACCCAACTCCGATCTCTTCTGTCCCTTCCTTCTCTGGTGTGTCATGGCCGCTGGGCCCCTCGGAGCCTGCAGCTTTGATCGCAGGGGAGAGAAGTGGAGAGACTCGCGTGCTCGTGGGTGCGGAGCCCGCGGGGCACTTCACCGGGGCAGGCCCTTTGCCTGTGTCCCCAGGGGCAGGGCCATGGATGTCTCCTTTGCGTGAGAGGATCCCAGTCCAGCGCGGGGAGTAGGCAGATTCAGGGAAATCAAAAGAAAAGTCTGGATTCTCCCCATCTCGGTGCCTCCTGTGGCAGGCCAGGCCCAAGTCATAGAAATTCCCTCCCCTGCGGCGGGGGTGGGGAGAGTCCCCTTACCCAGACGCAAACCGCCAACGTCCAAAGAAAGACTATCAGGAGGTCCCCAACGCTGCTGGCGGAGGGAGGGGGGAAGACATGGATCACCTCTCAGTGAGGGCAGCTCCTCCCAGGTTATGGGAAGCCAGGTCACCATCATCCTCATGACTATTTTTTTATTTTAAATAGACTTTTATTGATTTCAGAGAGAGGAAAGGATGGGGAGAGAGATAGAAACATCAATGATGAGAAAGAATCATTGCTCAGCTGCCTCCTGCACACCCCCTACTGGGGATGGAGCCCGAAACCTGGGCATGTGCCCTGACCGGGAATCGAACCGATGTTCAACCACTGAGCCACACCAGCCAGGCTAATTACCAGTTATTTTGGAAGATAAGCAGAAAACCTAAAGGAAGGGCTTGGAGTGGGCAAGGCAAATCTTTCCCAAGACTTGACAGGACTAAGATATTCGGGAAAGTTTGGGGTCCATCGGAGTCAAGAGAAGAGGAAAGACAGGAGAGGAGAGGTAGGCTGGGTGGCTGGACCATCACCTCGAGCCCGAGGGACAAGCCAGAGGACAGAGCTCACTCCACAGAGGAGCCAAAAGAGTTAAGGCCCCGGGGGCAGCTGGAGCAGAAGGCAGAGCTGGGAAAGGCAGGAAAAAACAGCAGCTGTTCCGGGTTTGAAGGGGACTAAACGGGCTTACCCTCCTCCTGGCCTGAGGAGCGGAGAGAATGCATTCTGCTCCGATGATGAATTCCCACTTTGCCAAAGGGACCCTCCTAAGGACTGACGGGTTCCTCTTGGGGTGGGAAAAACGGAGCTACAGCGGGTCCTTTCCACGCCAACAATGGCCTCCTCTGCTCCCTGTGCCCCTGCCCGAGACACAGGAAAGCCCTGGGGGAAGGCCTGGGGAGAGTCCTGAAAGACTGCCCCCGGGGAGCCCATTCCTCAGCCCACGCAGCCGGGGCTGCCCTGGGAAGCAGCCTGGGCTGGGCGGGGAGCACAGGTGGCGCCCTTTGTGCCCTTTGGAGGCCGTGCCTGGGGCTGCCGCCTTCCGGACAATGGCCATGGGCACTGTGAAGGGACTCGGGGAGCCTGGTGGCTTTGTTTGCAGCCCTGAGAAAGTTGTGCCATTCTCTGTACTTGGGCTGCCCCGGGGCATGGAGGCCCTTGGAAACGGCTGCCAGGAGGGAACAGAACGCCCCTTGCCCACCCCCAGCTGTTAGAGAGCAGGGTCAGCCCCATCAGGGGCCAGTGGCGTCTCTCCGTTTCTCTCTCAGGATCGGGAGCAGCTTGAGCTGAATTTGCAGGCCTGGCTGGACCAGTTTTCTGTCATTCCATTCCTTGCCCTTTGGAGAGAGAACTTGAATTTGGGGGGCAGGGAGGAATATTAGTGGCCGCATCAGGGGTGCGGCCGGCCGAGGTGCAGCCCTCAGGGTCTGCTCCGCCTCTTCCCCCAGCCTCCCTCTGCGCTTCTGGGTGAACGTGATCAAGAACCCCCAGTTCGTGTTTGACATCCACAAAGGCAGCATCACGGACGCCTGCCTCTCCGTGGTGGCCCAGACCTTCATGGACTCTTGCTCCACGTCTGAGCACCGGCTGGGCAAGGACTCCCCGTCCAACAAGCTGCTGTACGCCAAGGACATCCCCAGCTACAAGAGCTGGGTGGAGAGGTCAGTGGCACCGAGGACAGGCCCCTGCCCGCTGCCTGCTCCTGTCCCCACCCTGTGGCTTTCACTGACCCGGCACTCACAACTGTGTGTGGTACCTTTATACCTGCTCCATCCTTGCCCTGGTCTACACTGCCTGCTGGGGGGAGAAAGGGAAGCTTCGTGGCCTTTGAAATCAGGTCAAGGTCGTTATCATCCTAATTGCCATTTATTGAGCACATGCTAAGCACCCAGCACTGTGATAAAGATTTTGTCTGTGCCGTCCCATTAAAATATCCGACAGAGTGGTGAAGTGGGTAGTATCATCATCCCCATTTTACTGATAAGGAAACTGAGGCACAGAGAGGGTGAGTCACTTGCCCAAGGTCAAACAGCTAGCAGGTAGCTGAGCTGAGATTTGAATATAAGGATCCTGCTCAGAGTCTGGGCTTTTCACCACTGGGGGGCACTGCAGCCAGGAGCTCACAGCTAGATGGAACCTGGCCTTAGGGGGCCTCAGATTGAGGCCAGAGGCCAGAGGAAGCCACATCCGGAGAGAAATAAGAAGGCGCTAGTGAATGGGGACTCCTCGTGTTCTCGAGGGGCTCCGGGTCCGGGCGAGCCCCCTCTCAAGGAGGCTGTCCTCTGCACGGCAGATACTATGCAGACATCGCCAAGCTGCCCGCCATCAGCGACCAGGACATGAACGCCTACCTCGCCGAGCAGTCCCGCCTGCACGCTGTGGAGTTCCACATGCTGAGTGCCCTCAATGAGATCTACTCCTACGTCAGCAAGTACAGCGAGGAGGTAAGACAGGGCCCCGGGGCACAGACACCCACACGCAGCAAGCCAGGCGGTTAGACAAACGCCTGTGCTCGTCCTGAAATAGCAGCATCAGAGGGTCATTTAGAAAACACATCCGTGGAGGCAAAAACCCCTGCGCTCCAAAATCCCCCCCATCCTTCCAAAGGCAGCCCCGACTCACCCAGCACGTCCTTACACATCGCCTCGTCTTTCACTCGTCGTCACGCAATAAATAACACTTTTAGTAATGTTGTTGTTTTCCAGTGGAAAGTGTTGTGCGGTTAATTTCATTCTTCCTTAAACAATGAATCGGTGCGCACTTGGGCACAGCCCGCCAGTTACATTTCAGAGACGCAGGTGGACCTTCACCTGAGTGGCAGTTCCCCGGGACAGCTTCGGGGAGCTCACCTGTCACACATGAGCATTGTGCCTGAAAGGGGTGTCAGTGATGATAATGATGATAATAACAATAACGAACGCTTGCATCGCACTTCCTGTATGCCAGATGTTCTTTCAAACACCTTAGCTACGCAGCTGCCCCTTAAACATGGTGTGAATTGCACAATCCACTTGCACGTGGATTTTGTTCACTTGACCACAATTCCGCTCACTCGCACCGGTCAAACCCACGTTGTTTGGAGATGAACTATACTTTGGGAATCACCCATGCAGAGGGTTGACTGTAATTATACGAGAATCTTCTATCTGGGAGGTCAGCACCCCTAATCCCTGTGCTGTCCAGGGTCCCTATAGACATATATGCATACATAACATATACTATATACACATACATATATACACATGCATACATAATATATACATATGTACACACATATATAAATGCATATATACAGACATAGTCAGTTAAGCATATACATTACTTAAGGTTATGCTCATTAGGGCAGAAGGGAAAGGCAGATAGAAGGATGGAAGATTCGGAAATGGCGTCTGCTCTCCTGAGTCCTGAAGTCTCCCCGCCTTTGCTTTGTTCCTCAGCTCATCGGGGCGCTGGAGCAGGACGAGCAGGCCCGGCGCCAGCGGCTGGCCTACAAGGTGGAACAGCTCATAAATGCTATGTCCATCGAGAGCTGAGAGACGGAGCCTCCCGTTCCTGGGCAGAGGGACCCGTGAACGCTGTGACACTGGGCGTCTCGGAAGAAAGGACAAGTGAAGGGGATCGGACCCCAGAGCTTGCTGTCCCCCGAGACCCCATCCCGGGGAGAGGGGAGCCACGCCAGCCAAGTCTCCTCGCAGGCCAGGCGGATCCTGCAGGGAGAGACCATGGGCGTCGTCCACCCCAGGGCGCACAGGAGAGGAGCAGGGCCGCGGAGGAGGCGGCTCTTCAAGCCGAGAGGCGCCAGCTGGACACGGTTCCGCCTCTGTGACTGCTGCTTTGCATGAAAACTCATTTGATGTATATTGGGGAAATAATGAGAACTTTATTTAATTTTTTTTAAGAAAAAGGAAAACCAGAAATAAAACAAAACAAAACACTTCCCTGTTAATCCCGTCCAACTTTTGTTGAATTCTGGGTTCTATCCCCCCTTTCTTCTCTTGTTCCCTGCCCTCCTTCCTTATCTAACTCCTGTCTCCAAATGCCAGGAAAAAAAAACCCACACCTACAGAGATGCTGAGAGAAATCGGAGGGGAAATTGTTTCTTTTCCCTTGGCATTAAAAAAAAAGGAGGAGAAGAAGAATGAGCACAAGTCTGCACCAAACACTTTGCAAAACTAGAGGCCAGTAAAACCTGGAATTATCTCGGCAGCCAGAGAGCGTGGGAACTACAGAACTTTGCGCCAATTGCAAAGCCGGGGAGCAGCTCAGCCTGGCGGATGGGGAATTGAGCTTTACAGACCACACACCTGTATAGTCTCATCTCTCGAGAGATGTGTCTCTAGAGTACCAATGCTTTTTGCTACTGTTTTTTTTTGTTTACTTGTTTTGTGTGTGTGTCTCTGTGTGTGTGTGTTTTATTTAATCCCAAACCTCAACAAAGGAGGAGCTGATCTTTGGTACCTTTCCCTTCGGTTTCCCCAAAGTTCCTAGCGGAAGTGGGGGAGAGGTAGGCCTCTCTCAGACCAAATGACTGGCCTCCCTGAGGACATGTGCAGCTCCGCCTTCACATCAGTCACTGTCCTGAACCAGGCACCCTGGGGAGAGGGCCTGGAGGCAGGGGGCCAGGCCTCCAGGAGGTTCCTTGTGGGGGCATGAGTGTTTGGCTTTGGATTCCATTCCAATCCGCTGGTGGTTTTCACTGTTAGAGAGAAAACAAGAGTCAAACATCCAACCATGTTTACAGCAAGCAGTACCTGCAGAGCATCGGTTACCGAAGCCGCGGGCTTTCCTGTTCTGCTTTGTTTCTTTCATTCTCTTGTGCCTGGCGAGGGGAGACAACCCTTCGCTCACATGTGGATGCTCCTGACGGCGCACTTCCTGGGGAGAAAAGACTGTCGATCCCCACATGACTTCTGCCTCTCTTGTCCTTACGAGTTGGAAGGACACGTGGGCGGTTTCTCGCTGGGCTCCTTTCCTGCTCTCTCCTGCTGGCACCTAAAACCATGATGACCAGCTCTCCTGAGTGCAGTTTCCAAGCAGAGAGACCCACGCGCCACGCCCCGGTCCAGAGGACTCTCGGGAGCCAGTGGAAGTCACCGAGAGGAAGGCCCTCTGTTGGTGACAAGACCTCGGTGACCGGGACAGCCATCCGGGTTTCCGGGCCTCCCACGTTGGCAAGGATCCAAGCAGAAGGCTCCGACTTCTCTACAGGCAGCACCGAAGTGTGGGGGAAGGAGGACAAGAGAGAGGCAAAGGGATGGGAAGTGGGGGAGGCAGGAGTGGACCAACCTCCCCTTCCCACCTCCTTGTCAAGGGGCTGCAATGCTGGGAAATGGGACCAGCCATCCCCCGAGAGACCAGACCAGAGTCATTTCCTCTGTAATTAACTCTGGGCCCCAGCTTCTCCGTGCCCTGATTTACCTCCAAACAATTCCAATTTCCAGAGGCTCTGCTGACCACACTGGATTCCCAGGAAAGGGCTGGGGGAGGGAGGCCGGAGGGCTGGCTTCCATCGCTGGCGGGTGGCTTTGGATTGCTGAGCTAACCACACAGCAGACATCCCCTGCTCTCAGCTCCAGTTTCTTGTCTGAATGCAGCTGACAAATGGGAAGAGAAAAGCATTCAGCGAAATACTCAGGAAACTTGCTTGTTTTCATTCTAATTCCCGACCAGCCATGCCAAGGCCACTTTCTTCTGATAATCCTCTTCTGTTAAAGTTTCTCTGGGCTCTATTAACGGCCTGAAAGAAATACTAATGACTGGCCTTCCGCACTAAGCCAAAGTGTTTACTCCTCACGGCACCCAAAGCTTATCAGCTCAGAGCCCATGATTTATGGAGATGAAAAGAGAGGAGATACGGGCAAGAGGAATGTGAGAAGGAACTCTGTGCTACCCACACACACACACACAAAATTCGGGCTCGCCTCATTTTACTTCTGAGTTCTGCATGCAGGCTTTCTGATCGCACCACTGCTCGAACTGGCACCAGGACTTGGCTCCCCCAAGAAGCAAAAGCAAGTTAGACATCTCCATTGCATCCTAACCATCCCTTACCTCTGGGCATCCACCTGAGCATCTCCCAGCAGCTACTTCTGCTGGCCACTCACCGCCCCCCAGGGTGCTTCCTTGAAGGTTTTTGGAGAGGGTAGAGGATGATGGGAGGTGGGGGGTAGACTGAAGAAAGCAGCCGCAGAGAGAAGAGCCATAGCTGGCAAGAGACTTGGCCCCGTTTCTCATCGGGACTCCGTGAGAGTTGGGGAAGTTGGGTTGGCGAGGGAAGTGGCATCCCTGAGAAAGAAATTAAGGAAAAGGAAACGTCGGTCGGACTCAAGCCAGGCTAGGAGGGCAAGTGGTTGTAGAGCCTTGCCCCCTCTCTGGCTGCTCACCTCGTCCTCCTCCACCAGCTCTTGACCTTGGATCACCAAGAACCAGAGGAGTCCACCCTGTGGAACAGGGAGGAGAGGCAGTCGGTTGGCCTCCCTCCTCACTGTTACCCAGTTCAATGACGGTTTGACCTTGAGTGAAGAATACGTATGAAAAGCACGGCCTCTCCCCCACATGAAGCCATCGACCTTGGCGGGAGGCCAGGAAGGAGGTGTCTCTGGAAAGGCAGTCCGGCTTGTGTTTTATTGATCTGCACAGGAGACGATCCCCTGGAAAAGGAACAGGACCCCAGAAAGGTGTTGGGCAACACGGAGATGTACAAGATGTCCATCATGGTGGAGCCAGTCACTCCAGCGGGCCTGCTGCTTCCCACCCTCAGCCTGGTGTCGACTCCTGCTCTGCCATCCCCCCTCCCCCTCCCCACAGCACACCCCTCAGGACCATTTCCCATCCACCACTGGCTAAGAGCACCTCTCTTTGCAAAGCTCGGTCATTGAACTCGTGGATCAGCTGTCAACGGTCACTACAGGGAGGGACCTGTTTTTTTCATTCATTCGTTCATTCAATCAGGGAACCTTCAGACCTGTAACTATTCTCTAGGCATTGGTCTGTGTGCTGAGAAACGGCAACGAACAAGACTCAGAAGGACCTTCTAGCAAGTTTACATTCTCCAGGCTACTGGTTCTTGCCACCAACTTAGCAGGCGCAGTTCTCCTTCCTCGCCTGCAGGGGGCAGGGCTTTTCTAAGCAAGGAGGCTGGAGGAGAGAAGAAAGCCCACCTACCCAGCTGCCTTACCTTATTCTGGGAACATCACTTGGGCAATAGAGCCTCCCTCGTTTCCATTACCACTGTCTCTTGTGGCGACAGTTCCCTGCTCCTCAAGCCCCCGGACTTCCTTCATTTCCACCAAATGAGGACAAGAAACAGCCGTGGAGGCTCCCGGCCCCGCTGCGCATGCAGAAGTAAGGATGGGTGTGACATCTCTGAAAATGGCCCGGGCACAACACCTAGAGAATGCCTGAAAGCCTCGTCCGCTAAATCTCCAGGCGCTTCCCTATCGCCACACCTGCCCCTGTGAACCTGCAGCTGGTAAACACTGAGCCAGCTGCTCTGGGGGAGGCCAGGCTGCAGACAGGAAAGACCTGCAAATGGGGGCCGAGGGGTTCCAACGGTGAGAAAACGCGAGCAGCCGCACAGACACAGGGTCCATGTAGGAGTGGATCCCACAGCGAGACTCGGGGATGGAGTTCAGGGCCTTGGGGAGCCTCAGGAACAAGCTCTGAGAAACTGGCAGCATCCTCCCCCTCGCTCCAACCTCCCTCCTCTCTTCCCTTCTCCTGGT
Source organism: Myotis lucifugus (assembly GCF_000147115.1). NCBI lineage: Eukaryota > Metazoa > Chordata > Mammalia > Chiroptera > Vespertilionidae > Myotis > Myotis lucifugus. Next base: position 28,185 of record NW_005871601.1, on the reverse strand, counting down.
TTCCCCCAGGAGTGAAGTTTTAGCTACTGGGCTCAGCGATGCCACCTAGGAAAGACCAAGTTTCAGTCTGAGACTCAGGAAAGACCTGGGAGAGATCAGCCCACTGCTGGTCACACAGCCCAGCAGCCCAGCAAGGCAACCTGAGACTCTGGCTTCCGTGGACCCCCTCATCCCGCCTCCTCACCTGAAAGAAGCTCCGCCTTCAGATCAGCCCCACCCTTTCCGCAGCTCACCCCACCCCCGTCCCAGCTCAAGGGCGGTCCTCTGGGCTTCAGTCCAGGCCCTGACTTGTTACCCTCCTTCCTGGCATTGCAGATGGAGAGCAAAATGGAAACTAGTGCCCTCCATCCAGAGCAGATGTCCTCAGGTGTGTCTGGGAGGAAGGGACCAGCTCCTTGTACCACGACACTAGGGGCCTGAGCCCACCCGCCTCTGCCCACAACTTCTCCTCCCCAAACCCACTCTTCCTGACACACTGGAATCTGTGTGATAGCTATATTTTTAAGAAAATGCAGCGATCGTTGTCTGGTTTTCTTGTTTTTACAGGTGTTGCGGAATTAAAAAATAAAACTGGAAGGAAATGAAGTATTTAAGATGTTCCAATAAAATAGGTTTTTTGTTATTCTAATATATTATTGTGTACCTATTGTAAATATGAAACACTCCTATTTTGCAAGCCAAGGACGCGATTTGTACTGTTGTTATATATAAATAAAATTTACTGGATTAAAAAATACCTTAACTCTTCAAATTAACTTGATTGTTCAGCAGCATCTACGCAGACGAACTTTTCCCGGCATATTTAAGAAGCGGGATATCACGGGAAGATGAGCTAAGTTGTTTTGAGGGACTTCTAGAATTCTCTCTGGAGCCAGAGCTCATTAATGTCCAGTCATCTCTCTCTCTCTCTCTCTCTCTCTCTCTCTCTCTCTCTCTCTCTCTCTCACACACACACACACACACACACACACACACACACACGCTGCTCTGCTTGTACCAATAGGTGAACACTGCCCTCTAGCCCCAAGACCTCAGAATATAGCTTTTCTTCCAAAAAGGGTGACAGTGCCAGACACTTTGGGTTGTGGCACTTTCCCAGGAGTGAATAAGGCCTCCAAAGAATGAGGCAATCCACCCCTAGCCCTTCCTGAAAATGACATTTACTTATTAGTACATAACACTTATTAAGCATCTACCATGGCCTGGCATTATGGCAAGTGCCCGGGGATAAAATTAAAAATGAGAGAGATCCCCTAGCTGGTTTGGCTCAACAGATAGAGCGCTGGCCTGTGGACTGAAGGGTCCCGGGTTTAATCCCGGTCAAGGGCACATGCTGGGGTTTCGGGTTCGATCCCCAGTAGGGGGAGTGCAGGAGGCAGCCAATCAATGATTCTCTCTCACCATGGATGTTTCTATCTCACTCTCCCCTCTCCCTTCCTCTCTGAAATCAATAAAAATATACTTTTGGGGGAAAAATGAGAAAGACGTGATCCGCCCTCATCAGCCTTGCAGTGTGGTGGAAATCATAAGGATTCTGGGAAGGGAGTTTCTGAGCCGTGCCACAGGAGGGGTATTTTTGTAGTTTTTCTTTTATTTCCAGTTGAGGGATGAAAGGGGTCAGGGGAAAGGTGCCAGGCCATGGGTGCCTTTAGATCCAGCACAGCAAGAGGGAGAAGATAAGCAGTTAGGCCTGGCCGCATGGCTCAGTGGTTGAGTGTCCGCCTATGAACCAGGAGGTCACGGTTCGATTCCCGGTCAGGGCACAGGCCCAGGTTGTGGGCTCAATCAATGATTCTCTCCCATCATTGATGTTTCTATCTCTCGCTCCCTCTTCCTTCCTCTCTAATATGAATTAAAATATTTTTTGTTTAAAAAGATAAGCAGTTAGGCTGACCTGAGGACGTCCGTTTTCCTATATTTCTTGCTCATATCCCACAGTGTGTGAGTGACACTTCCACCCTCGGCCGGTGAAGGGCGAGGATAATTGGACAACCTGCCCGTCTGACATCTCAGCTGAGCCGCCAGAACTGCCGGCCACTCCCTTCATGATAACGTGGTCAGAACTGGTTTCTGGCCCCACCGCTGTGTGCCTGGCCCTGGGAGTGAAAACTCCTGAAGGAGGAGGAGCAGCCCTTGCCCTCAGAGAGCCTCCCATCTGATGGCGGAGGTAGCTGCCACCTTCATGGAGCCGCCAGACCCTGCTGGCCTGGTGGCCAGTCTTAGATGGACTGTGACGCTGTAGGAATGGGGCCTGGGGCTCAAAGACAAAAGCATGGAAACAAGTGACTGTTCACAGATACAGTGCGTGCTGGAGTTGTAGAATTATCGTAGATTCAAAGAGAAAATTCTCACCCTCACTCCGCAGCCTCTGAGTTTATGGTGCTCACACAAACACACACACACACACACACACACACACACACACGTTTCCTAAGAGACAGGAGAGATGCAAATGCTGGCCCTGAGGGTGAGAAAAATGCAAACACAACAGCCTGAAGAGCGGGGAAGAGCAGGCACCACGTTGCTGAGCCTGTGTGTAATTAGCGCATTGTCTCCCCTTGCACAGAGGGTTGGTTTGTGAGCGCAGGGGCCATGGGCCATTTGACGAATGTTACTGACATTAAGCCATCCTCCGCTTCTCTGTTAAACGCAGACCCGAAGCACTGGAGGCGCAGTGGAAAGGTGGGATGGTTTCTCAGCAGAGACCCTGTGGCCCTGGCGAGCTCCTGCCAAGAGTGTGGTTAGAGGAGAAGGGCCTCTGACAGTGTCTGATGGGGCCCTGGGGTCGGCTGGGTCACAGACCGGATGGAGGAGGCCTTTACACAGGGTCCTGGCACCCCAGAGTCCCCTGCCGGGCCCCATCTCCCCTTAGCAACTTGAACTTGGAGAGCCTCTATTATTAAATAGCCGCTGCAGGAACTGCCGTCCTCAGGAAGGAAGAGGCGGGGAGAGGAATCTACCGGGTGCTGGCCTGTCCTGTTTACAGAGGTGAGTGCCAGGTCCACAGCACACGCCCAGTAACAGTGCTATGAATGAATGAATGAATGAATGAATGAATGAACAAATGAATGTTAGGAACCACCTATCATACTCGAAGCACAGGAACATCCTCTTTTAGGCCTCTTAATCTCACATGATAGGAGTGTTCCATTTCTCTAGCCTGAGGCTCAGAGAGGTTAAGGGACTTCCTTAAGGTCACACAGCTATTCAGTGGTAGAGCCTCTGAGGTCTGACTCCAGAGTTCAGATCGCATGCCCCTCCTACTGCACAACCTCTAGAACAGGGGTCCTCAAACTTTTTAAACAGGGGCCCAGTTCACTGTCCCTCAGACCGTTGGAGGGCCGGACTATAGTTTAAAAAAAAACTATGAACAAATTCCTATGCACACTGCACATATCTTATTTTGAAGTAAAAAAACAAAACGGGAACAAATACAATATTTGTATTTGCATGTGGCCCGCGGGCCGTAGTTTGAGGACCCCTGTCCTAGAACCACTGAATCCTCGGCAATCTTCTCCAGAAATGGATCCTCCCTCTTGCAACAAAAAGGTGTCGGGGGACCCATCTTCAGCGTTCGTCAATATTCATATTTGTTCCACACCATCGCTATTGATTCATCGCTTGAAGTTAGCATCACACTAGACTGGGCACCATTAGATATACAAGTCTCAACATTGCAGCTTTCTCAGAATTTACAATGTACTGTCAATACCGAATCATTATGCAACGAGAGAAAGATTTATCCCTTTTCTTCATTTTTCCTACAAAGAGCAAAGTAATGTTGCCAACCTGCAGCAACAGGCATCTGGGAGTGCTGGGCTCCTCGATATGAGGGAAAATATGCATGATAAGCCACTGGAGAGAAAGAATTCGGGGAGGTGGGTGTTGCTGGTGATGTGTGTTTGATCATAGTGACACCATGAGCTGTCAGCCCTCTCTGCTCAGCAAGGGAGCTGAAACACAGATGAGGTCCCGCTGCGTTTGGCTGCCAGAAGCTGGGAGCCAAATTTGGGGCCCACCAGTAGCACATGTGCAGGACTTTCTGCTATGTGGTAATAATATATTATTAAGTAATATGACATATATTAACTAATAATATATACAATATATAAGCACTAATAATAGTAGTATACTTTCTATCTGATTCCTGACTTCGCTTTATGTCTCTGCCTCATTTTTCTTGCTTCCTCGCTCCTGACCCCATGATAATTGCTGGGTTTCACATACTCCTAAGAGCACAGGCCTTGGATTCAATTGCCCACCGTTGAATTCCATCCCAAAGCTGAGCAGTCTGGGGCAAGTTACATCATCTCTCTATTTATAAATTTTCAATTCTATAAAATGGGGATGCTATGTATTAAGTAGGGTTTTTGTAGGAGTTAAATAGGGTAAAATATATCTTGGGGTCCATAGATATTACAAAAGGTAAATGAGAGATAGAATTAACCATTAATCCTTCTTTTTAAAACAGTCCCGCAGGACGTTCAGGCCGGAGGAGATGGGGGTCTCTATCTGGCTGTGGATGAAGCGGAACCAATGCTCATAGGTTTCAGGAGTGAACGTTGGTGCTGAGAGGTAAGCGCTTAGAGGACTAGGCCTGGTGCCGAGCAAAGAAAGCAGGAGATGGATGAAGGGTTTACCCAAAGACAGAATCAGCCATGAACCAGCCAGTCAAGAATGCTACAGGTAGCCCAGCCGGTATGGCTCAGTGGTGAGCGTCAACCTGTGAACCAGGAGGTCATGGTTTCATTCCCAGTCAGGGCACATACCCGGGTTGCAGGCTCCCTCCCCTGTGTGTATGTGTGTGTGTTGGGGGTGGTGGTGGGGGAAGGCAGCCGCTTAATGATTCTCTCTCATCATTGATGTTTCTCTCTCTCCTTCTCCCTTGATGTTTCTCTCTCTCCTTCTCCCTTCCTCTCTGAAATCAATAAAAATAAAACATTTTTTAAATGTTACAGGTAAATAGAAAGTAGCAGAGAGAAGTGGATCAAACCAGATCTCCATGTGCTCAAGCCACAGAGTCCAGTTGGCCACAGATCAGTAGATGGCTTCCCGAAAGCCTGACCAGGACCAGGATCCAAAAACTATTTGGGGCCTCGCAGGTAAAATACCCCTTTACCCGGACAGTCAGGAGGCAGGGCAGGCCCACGGGCCCAGGGCAGGTGAAACAGAGAAAGATAAGTGCGGAGAGCGGCTCCCAGATGGCTGAGTGATAGGGGCTGCGGGAGCTGCAGCAAGTAAACAAAGCTTGATCAGGTGCATGTAATTGAGTAGATTCGAAACCCGTGAGAACTTTGTAAACATCTTGACCACGCCCTTACTTGGCCTCGTGGAATCCGGCTATAAAATAAAGACTCGGCTTGCAGGCCGTGGCGCTGTCTCTCCATCAGAGAGGGCAGCGTCCCACCTAACGCCCAGCTTTATTCTCTTGTCTGTCTTTTCTAATCCTTCACCGACCACCCCCCTCAGGTTCACCCATGGCCGTGCTGGCTTGGGTGACAAGTGGGCTGGAGGCACAGGGCATGTGTGTAGTATAGTGGTAGGTAAAGACAGAGGCAGAGGTTTTAGGGAATTTATGGAATCGGCTCACATCACTGGAACTGGCAAGTCTGCAATCTGCAGGGCAAGCTGGCAGGCTAGTGGCTGTGGCAAGCATCAATGCAGGGGCAGAATGTCTTCTCTGGCAAACCTGTATTACCTGAAGGCCTTCCACTGTTAGATGAGGCTCACCCATACTAGGGCAGGAAACCTGTTTTGCTCAAAGTCTACTGAATGTAAGTGTAGATCTAAAAACTAGCTTTGCAGCAACATCTAGACAGATGTTTGACCCAACAACTGGGCACCATAGCTAAGTTGACACAAAAAAATTAACCACCACAGTGAAGAAAAGACATGTCAACCTGCTTTCAAACACTGAAGCTGAACGCGGGCGGGTAATCTGCAAATCCATTCACTGTGATGCTTTTATTCTGCTAAAATACACATAACATAAAATTTCCCCTCTTAACTATTTGAAGTGTACAGGTCAGTGGTATTAAATACACTCACACTGTTGTGTAACCATGACCACCACCCACTCCCATCACTCTTTTCATCTTGCAAAACTGAAACTCTACCCATTAACAATAATTCTCCATCCTCCGCTCACCCCAGGCCCTGGCAACCCTGAGGAAACCCTCAGTTTCCTGATAGAATCCCAGCCTTTGCTAGGTAACCGAAGGAGAAAAGGGGCAGATGTCAACCAGGTATGCAGATACCTGGAGGCCAGGAATGGGGGTGGGAGAGGGAGGGGTCCAGGTCCAGGTCAGAGAGGAATAAACTGCAGTGGGAAAAACTGGAATGACCTCCTCCTCCTTTTTCTCCTGAGCTCACGAATGTCCGTACAATCCTAGTCCACCACCAAGAGTCCCAGCTAAGGAGCACACACCAGAAGCTGGTAAAACAAACACACAAAACCATGTTTAGTTGTCTCATCTCCGAGACTCCTTCAGAACTCTGGCCTCCCCACTCTCATCTTCCCTTGCTCCTCCCACCTGCAGGTGGCTCCTTGCCCCAGCTCCTGGCTGTCACCTCAAGTGCCCCTAACACTGGGCTCCCTTAAGAGAGCACATAATCTTGCTAGCCATCCTGTGGTCTTATCCCCACCTTGCTTTGTCCCACCTGCAGGTAATCGCCCTTAAATTCCCTCTTTACTTTCAAATGCCTAAAAGAAGCGGCAAAACTGTCATTTTCAGGAGCGTTTCAGATCTTGCGGCCCAGCATAGGTTGTCAGTTTGGCTCCAGTAAACCCTTAGAAAAATTCTCTACCTGTTGGGGGGGTTTCTTAGCTCGACAAATGTCACGGACTCCGGGGGTACTTGTTTTTTCACCTAGAGAGGACCAACCAGAGCCTCTCCATGGCTGAGCACGGCAAGGATGCTCAGGTGCGCCCACTAGCCTAGCGGGGAGATGGGGGGAGGTGAGCACGGAGCCCTGGCTCAGGTGACCAGCTTCAAACACCTGGGCCTCATATCACCAGATTCTGTTAGCCAGGAGAGCTGGAGCTAGAGCAGCCGTGGGCAAACTACGGCCCGCGGGGTTTGAAATGAATAAAACTAAAAAAAAAAAAAAACCGTACCCTTTTATGTAATGATGTTTACTTTGAATTTATATTAGTTCACACAAACACTCCATCCATGCTTTTGTTCCGGCCCTCCGGTCCAGTTTAAGAACCCATTGTGGCCCTTGAGTCAAAAAGTTTGCCCACCCCTGACTGCTAGAGGCTTCTCAAAGCTCAAGGAACCTCAAACATTTCTCAGGATGATAAATTTCCCAGGCAGAAGAGTCCCTGGTGGGGGGGCCACTGGGTCAGCCACCGCACAGCAGTGAGAATCATAGAATTTGGGTGATATGAGGTATTTCTCACCCCCTCCGAGCCAGTCTTCTAGTGTGTCAAATGTCGTGTGGGCTCAGGGCTTTGGTGAAAATTAGACTAATATATGCAATGGCCTTCGCACAGGCCTGGCACAGAGCAGGCCCTTGAGAAACAAGGAGGTTTCCAGAACAGCGGTATTACTACCTTGCACCACCTCCCTGGAATGTTCAGGCCACTCTTCTCCCTAGTTCTTCCCTGGGGGAGTCTGGAGATTGGAGGCCCCAGGGCCAGCATCTGAACTAAGAAAAGTGGGGGGGTGGGGTGGGTAAGGATCAGTCTTCAGTCTCCACCAGCCTTGGTGTTTGCGAAACTAAAACCAAAACCTGCCCAGCTGGTGTGGTTCAGTTGGTTGAGCGTCATTCCATGCACCAGGAGGTCACGGGTTCAATTCCAGTCAGGGCACATGGTCAGGGCACATGCCTGGGTTGCAGGCTGGATTCCCAGAAGGGGACGTGCAGAAGGCAGCTGATGGATGTTTCTCTGTCATCGAGGTTTCCATCTCTCTGTCTCTCTTCCTTCCCCTCTCATATTAAAAAACAAACACAAAACCTGGCATCACACTGCTCTGTCCCTCGGGCCACTGAAAAGCTTCCGACCGGAGGCTCTGGTCAAGGGCTGGCTCCGTATTCAGGACATGAATCCTGGTTTGGGAAAAGCAGGCAGCGACTCCAAGAGCCATCTGGAGGGGGTGTCGTTTCCAAGGGAAAGACCAGACAATAACCCAAATAGCGTGGCATTAGCACAAGAAAAGGCAGATCAGTGGGATTAGACAGCCTGGAAACAGACCCTAATACATACATAAGGACTTAATAAATTTCCTACATCGCCTGGGAAGGTGTGAGTTATGCAAAAACTGGGATCTGGGGAAATTGGCTATTTGAAAAGGAATCCATTTTGATCCTTGTCTCACAGTATGCACTAAGATTTCATTTAGACTAGAGTTAAACCTGAAAAAAAACAAAGGAAAGGGAGGAAAAGCCAGAACGTGTCATTTTCCTGCATGGTGAGACTGCACAGGATAAAGATGCAAATGGTTCATGAATTAAGATATATGTTGAATCCAATCCTTTTCAAAGTCCCAAGTGAGATTTTTTTTTTCCTGAAGCTAGACAGCATGATTCTAAAATTCATCTGGAAAATGAGCAGAAGTTGCCAATTTTTTTTTAAACCGAGTAATTGTAGAAGATTTGTTCTACCAGATAATAAAATGCTACATTTCATATACAACAATGTCTGAATCTATAAAGATACAATAATTATAACAGTGTGATTATAATAGAAGAACCAACTGAACAGAATAACAGCTCAAATAGTCTACTGTATTTATGAAAAAGTTAGCATGTGATAAAGGTGGCATCCAAGCCAGTGAGGAAACAAAACATTCTCTAATACATGATGCTGGGGTGAATGATTGCCTATTTAAAGGCTTATCCCTCAACATAGAACAAAATACACCTCGGATGAATTAAAGAGTTAAATGTAAAAAATGCAATCATAAAATACTTAGACTAAAATATAGATGATTATTTCTATCTCAGTGTGGAGATAAAATTTCTAAGCATAAAAGCAATTGGGGAAATCACAAAGAAAAATACATATATTTGGCTGCATAAAAATTCAAACCATCTCCATAAAAAACATCAAAGGGAATAAAATAAACAGCAAAATCAACCCAAGAAAAATGCCTGCAACAAAAACATCAAAAATTAATGTTCTTGAAATATAAAATAGTCTTTATACATAACAAAACCCTCTAAACCCAAAAGAAGAATGTGTAAGGAACACTAACAGAATAGCAGAAGAAATACAAATAATGGGTTTGAACGTACAAAGAAATGTTGAACCTCACTAGCAATCAATATATGTGAAACAAACACAATAATGAAATACATCTGTTGCCCTAACGAATTAGCAAATACTTGGGAGAAGTCAATGCAGAATATTGATGAAGGCACGGTGTGCTGAGGAGCCCACTCTCACGCTGCTCACACCATAGAAATCTGAACCATATTTCCCGAGTGCAATATGGCAATAAACCTCAAGAGTCTTTAAAATATTCATTCTCTCTGTTGCAATAATTCCACTTCAATTTAAAGCAAGTACAAATAAGGACAAACATACATGTCTGTATCGCTTATCTTTAGTAAGTAGAAACAAATTAAATCTCCACTATGGGGTTGGAGATCCCCCACGTTTTGCAAAGTTGAGTAAATTATAGTATAGCCACAAGATGGGGTGTTATATTATCATTTAAAATTATGCTCAGAAAGAATTGTTAATGTTTGAGAAAATGGTTCACAAGATGTTACAGTGTGATCTGAGCAGGGCAGTGGGATTGTGGGTGAATTTTATTTTATCTCTTACTTATTCTGTTTCCCACCTCCCCACACCCCGAATTTCTTACAAGTGTAATGATGACTGTATTTTTTTCTTTTTAAGAAAGTAACTTTCTTTTTTGGCTTGTAACCCTGAGCGCCTCATCTTCCACAATCACGCTTGTGTAGCAAAAATACTCTCCCCTGAGTTCATCTCAGCAGACCCTCCTCTTCCAGGTCCTAAACTACACCATGCTGTGTGGCGATTGCTTGTCCTCTGAGGCTGCCCAGCTGGGGAGGTAGATGGGCCCTCACATATGTGCTTTGTAGGGGGCCATGCCACCCACAGAACCCGACACCCTACATTTTGCTGTTTCCTTTTATTCTCTCTGATGTTTTTTAAGTAAAGAATGCTATAGGTAGCATATACTAGTGTTGTCAGTTTGGCTCCAGTAAACTCTTAGAGAAATTCTCCACCTGTTTGGGCGTTTCTTTTTTTTTTTTTTTTTTTATTCAGGGAAGGGGCGCCGGGGGCCTCCCACTTATTCTACACCTCTCATGTCTCTTCACCGTGCCAGACTAGAGTCAAGCTCAACAGGGTCTTCTTTCCCCGCTGATTCCGCCAAGCCCGTTCCCTTGGCTGTGGTTTCGCTGGATATGTTTGGGCGTTTCTTACCTCGACAAATGCAGTTAGAGGCTCCTCAAAGCTCAAGGAACCTCAAACATTTCTCCGGATGATAAATTCCCCAGTCAGAAGAGTCCCTGGTGGAGGGGCCACTGGGTCCACTACCGCACAGCAATGAGAATCATAGAATTTGGGTGATATTAAGTATTTAATATCGCAGGTTTGAATTTTTATGCAGCCCAATATCTGGAGAAGGCAGAGCGATTCGCCAGACTTTGGCCTTGGCAGAACCTACCAGTGTTCATAGCTTAGTCTTGCCAAGTATGAGTGCTGGCTGATGACCTTGGGCAAGTGTCTCCATCTGAGCCAGAAAGTATGCCCCAGGCGGGTAGTCTCTTTCTAGTCCACTATTGTCTCTCCAAGGGAGATTCAACAAATTGAATGGATGAATGAATGAATGAATGAATGGTGTCTCTTCTAGAAAGTGGGTGAAATAAGCCCATTTGACGAGGTTGTATGAACCAAATGCAATAATGTGTACAAATAGGCCCACGGTAGATGGTCAGTAGATGCTCGAAGCACTTGGCTGACTGAACAAGGCCTTCAACTCCTTGCCCCCGTGGTGGGACAGCTTTGATGAAGGTATAAATGGTTTAGCCTCGTCTCTTTGAGTTTTCCCAGGTGGTCAGAAACATGGTGGGTTTTTTTCTCCTTCTTCCTCTTCTCTTCCTTCTGGCTTCCTCCGAATCGATTCTGCCACTGGTGAAGGGCAGTAAATTAATAACTAGGTTCCCCCCCACGACAACAAGCCCAACAACTAATTGGCTCGATATCTCCCCGTTGCTGTCTCACTTTGGGATTTTCTGGGTGAGATATAAATAAGCCAATTCTATTAATAAGCCATTTGGCCGAGGGAAGAAAATACACTTCTGAGATCCCGAGGGGCCCGGGAAAGCCGCTCAGTGGCCCATGGAGCGACAGACTTGATTACAGCAACGGAGTGAGCAGCCCACCTCTGCCTTCCTCCCCGCAAATCGGTCCTCCCGGCAGTCCTCTCGGTCCTGGGGGCCGGGAAGGCGAGCTCTGGGAAGTTTAAAAATTACAATTTAGATAAATCTGTGCCCTCATTGGCCTGAGTGTGTCTCTGGAAAAGAAGAGCCAGCAGGGTAGGACCTGCCGCATTTCAGGGGCTTTATTGTCTCCTTATAATTAAGTCCCGCACAGAATCCAATTACAAACGTTCCCCATCGCCCTCCAGCTAAGTGCGAGCCGGAGAGGGGAGGAAGGCCCTCCGACTTAAATAACTCTGGATGAAAATTAATATCGCGGCTGTGTGGGCTAATTAAAAGTGCCGCCTCTATTAGAGGGCCTTTATATTAATAAATGAGACTATTATTATCATATCCGACAACCTGGCCCTTATCGAGTGTGCTCTGTCAACCTTGCTCCTGACAGCCCAAGTTCATTGTCCTGGGCACAGGCTCCCGTGGGTGCAGAGGGGACAGCTTCCTCCCAGCCACGATTTCCTGAGATGGGCACCTCAGCTGCCCTGTGTGCTCCTCACACAAGTCTGTCTGGTATGTGCTGTGGTTCCTGCTCCGCAGCTGAGCCAGCAGAGGCTGAGATGTTCAGTAACTTCTCCCAATAAGAGGCAGAGTGGGGATTCAGACCTGCAGCCTCAGGACCCCGGGTCTAGCACTCATCGCGTTATAGCACCAGCCAGTGTTCCTTGCTGGATCGGTGGGGCAGGGGCAGGCTTTTACTATGCCCTGGTACCTAGAAGGTGGAAAACTTCCGGCCGTAGCTTTGGCACCTTCCTCTGTTGCCCAGTGATTTACTTGCTCATCTGCTCCTGGGGACCAGGCTCTGTCCCTGCTCTCGAAGGGGCAAGCAGGTATTTGCAATGGCAGAGCAAACCCTGGCTGCTGCGGGAGCACCCCGGGAACTAGCCACCGAGACTTGGACGGCAGGAAAGATTCCTCAGAGGAGGTGGAGCCTCGCTGAGTTTGGAAGGACAAAGAGGAGAACCCCAGGCCACGTGGAGAGCCACAGGGGAGGGGATCCCCAGGCTATTCCCCCAGGAAAGCCTGTCTACAAAGGCATGAGAGTCGCTGAAAGGTGTTTCCCATGCCTAACACCTAGCATTCGAGGTGTGCTATGAAAATGCTAAGGCCACAGAAGGAAGTGGGGCCAGATGGGATCAGGTAGGGCTTTACTACCCGTGCTCACAGCTTGGGCAGGTAACCCAAGGGCAATAAAAAGTCTGAATAGTTTTAAACAAGAAATGATATAAATCAAACTATATTTTGTGCTCATCTCTCTGCTAGGAATGTGGAGACGGACTGGCCACAGGCCACTCCGGAAGCGAAGGGCCAGTGACAAGACATGGGGGTGACCGTGGAGATGGAGAGATGTGGTCTCACTCGAGAGATAGAATGAACCGAACTCAGTGACTGACCCCAAGAACAGTGTGAGGGAGAAGGAGCCACATCTGACCCCAGTTGTCTGCCTTGAGCAAAGTGCAGGGATTCCAGGAGATGGGAAAGACAGGATGGGAGCAGCTTTGGGTGAAAGCAAGTCAATGTTGGACATGAGGAGCTTTTGTGTCTTAGGGACACTCAAGGGCAGTCGTCTAGTGAGCTGCTAGAGACATGGGTCTGGAGCTCAAGAGAGAGAATGGCCTGGAGCTAATGCTTTGGGAGTTATCGGGTCACTGATGATGATTGCAGGATGATCACAGATGAAATCATCCAGGAAGAGCAGGTGGAGTGGCCACACGGGTCCTCAGGGAGCCTTCATCTTTGTCCATCATTTCAGCAAACATTTACATGCATCTAGGCAAGGCAGTCATGGCTTCTACCAAGCATTTCCATCTATTGGTATGTCATTTCCCTGGTGACAGAAATGAGGAATATTGTGTCCTATTTCTCTAATCTAGTCTAGATGCCCCCTACCCACCCAGGAACTTTGAATTTAATGTGCTGGAAATCCAGTGGACAAGAATCAAATTCCAGTTCTATGATCACCCTTAGGTTTGCCTCTGATTTTACTCCGAGGCTCGAACTATCACGAGACCAGGATGACTGAGAAAAAGTAGCCATATACTCTCCCAGTCTCAGAGATTGTTTACCCTAAGTCACCAGGCCGTGTAACGGAACCCAGGCCCGATCATTTCAATGTCTAAATTCCAAAAACAATCATAATAATGAATGAAATACTGACTAGACTTAAAGAATGAAAGCTTTTAAGTGAGGCAGGGTGGGAGGGAGAAGGAGGAAAGAAAAACATCCAAAACCAACATCTTGTTTTTACAAAGTCATGAGCCAACCAGTTGCCATCCATCAGCGAACAAATGCAGGAAAGTCCAGATTGATAGGAACACAAAGAATGGGGCGAAGGGCTACAATGCGAGGGATTTTCTCATGATAAGGAGGTGGTTTCAGCTTTCATTAAAAATCTTCCCAGAGCTGCTGGTTACGCTTTCCTGCTGGAGTCAGTCAGCTGCTTTTCTGATCCTGCTCCTGGGTCAGCCCTGGAGCAGGTGAGAGGCAGGCCTGGCCAGGGTAGGGTTCAGGAAGTTGTTTCTTACATAAGATTATGATGTGTGAAGGCAGAAGGCAGACAGTAACATTTGTGTCTGGAGAGATACCAAGGTCACAGCCACATATTAAGATCCAAGACATGATCATCAAACCAAGCAGCTAGAGAAGGAGCTAAGGATATGATGGAATAGCGGGGATAGAGTCAGGAAGCTAAAGAATAGAAGTAGGGACAGATGGCGTCTGAAGGAATCCCAGAGATCAAGAACTCGTGATAACTGGGTATATTAGTTATCTGTGGCTGTGTAACACGTCACCCCGAAATTTAGTGGCTGATAACAACCAACGTTTACTCTCTCGCAGTTTCTGCAGATCAGGAATCAGCGTGTCTTCGCTGCATACCTCCGGTTCAAAGTCTCTCCTGAGGTTGAAGTCAAGCTGAAGACCAGAGGTAGCCTCCTCTTAAAGGCTTAACTCGGGGATGGGGCAGGATGGAGGGTCCATTTCTAAGCTCGCTCACGTGATTGCTGGCAGACCTCAATTTCTCACCTCATGGGCCTCTCCATAGGCTGCCTAAATGTTCTTACAACCTGGTAGCTGTGGTTGAAAAAAGAGAGAAACAGCAACAATGACAAGAAAAAGGAAGAAACTGAGAGGGAAAGCAAGCTCCCAAGGTGGAAGCCATAGTCTTTTTATAACCTAATCTTGGAGGTTACATGCCATCACTTTTGTCATATTTTATTCATTGGAAGCAAATCAATAAGCCCATCCCACATGGAAGGGGAAGGGGTTATACAAATAGGTGAACACCAAGAGACTGGGATCCCTGGGGGCCATCTAAAAGGGTACCTACCACTGGGCTTGCTTTCTTAGTTCCAACGGTGGGACTACATGTGTGAGCAAGCCAGGTTCATTTAAAGAGCCATGGCAGGCTCGCTCAACGCCAGTATGTGAGATAAACTTTTTTGATGGATGAATTTTTTTATTACAGAATTTCTGGCTCTTATATTATCCACCTTGATTATTTATCATAGCTACAGATGTTAAGATAGAAGGTATAGATAGCCAGGGTAGGTATATACTAATCTTTAGAAATTCTCTAGAAGTTGATTTTGTGACCAAATCACTGATGGCATCCTACATTTGTCCCCCCACCCACTGATCCCTTCTTCTCAAGAATCCCTCTCCAATTATTTTCTGTGCAACAAATCAGTCTCTTATAGAAACTCTCATTGTCAGTACTTTCTCAGAATGCTACCTTGGTTGATAAACTTTCTGGGAGCAGAGCTCCAATACCTAGTCAGTCACATCAGGAAAATAAAGGTTATCTCTCATGGAGGAGTGTGAAAGGCTTCTACTTCTTTGAAAGAATGTCCAACGCCATCAGGTTAAGAGAACATAGGGTATGAGGTGTGGTCAGAGTGACACAATCAAGTCGCAAGCTGGGCCTGCTCCGCCTGCCTGAGCAAAGTCTGACCCAGGCCTTTCAGAATGTCTTAGAACAGTGGTTCTCAACCTTCCTAATGCCGCGACCCTTTAATACAGTTCCTCATATTGTGGTGACCCCCAACCATAAAATTATTTTCGTTGCTACTTCATAACTGTAATTTTGCTACTGTTATGAATCGTAATGTAAATATCTGATATGCAGGATATATTTTCATGGTTACAAATTGAACATAATTAAAGCATAGTGATTAATCACAAAAACAATATGTAATTATATATGTGTTTTCCGATGGTCTTAGGCGACCCCTGTGAAAGGGTCGTTTGACCCCCAAAGGGGTCGCGACCCACAGGTTGAGAACCGCTGTCTTAGAGGAATCCTGGAAAGGTCGAAGCAGAGTGCACAGTGGGAGTGCGTCTGTATGTTTTCACAGTGGAATGGGGCCTTTGGAGAGGTCCCACTGAGAATGCACGCTATAAATGCATAACCTGTACGTTTAAGAACAACAGGGTAGGTCTATGGAGAAGAAATCAAGAAAATGAAAAAAAGAAACATGACAGCAGTAGAATATGAAGAAGGGAGGAGGTCCGAGAAGAGAAAGAAACCAGATGGAAAAGCCCACAGTAGAAATGGTGGGAAGCCACCATGCCCAGCTCAGGGCCCAGCAGCAATATCTCCCTCATGGGTAAATTCATTGATCCAACTTTATTGAGTCCCTACTAAGTTCTAGGCCCGGAGGGTACCACAGTGAACAAAATAGGCATCATTGCTGTTCAGTCAGAGTTCCCTACAGATGGGGAACAGAAGTGGAGCCAGTGCAATGAGGCTCCCAGGGAGATGTCAGGTTGTTAAGATGAAAGTGTAGGGGACAACGATGTTGAGGTCCCCTGTTGGCAGAGTTCTTCTGGCTTTCAGCTCATCCACGGGAGACCCGGCCCGAGGGAGATGCCCCTCCAAATCTTCCTCACCCCAAAATGTAGCCACAGCCCAAAGGCCTAGTGTTCAATCCTAAACCCACTTCTCTCTTGGTCTCTCACCACATTGGCCATCTCTTAGGATCTGGGTGTTTTATCCTTTCCCTGCCTCTTCCTCTGTCCATTCAGACCCTTCGGGAATGGCAAGGGAAGGAGAAAAAGCCAAGGGCTGCCATTTACCATGGCACAGCCTCTAGGCTTGCTCAGAAGAAGGAAGGAAGGGTGTCCCATGGAACTCTACCTGGGAGAGGCGGGGGCCATTTGCCTAAAGTAGGCTGAGGCCAGTGTCCGCTCCCACCTCCTTGTCTCCCAGTGGCTCTGTGCTCCCTGTGGCACTGAGAGGGCTGACCCTCTGGCCACACTACAAGGAGACCACGCAGCCACGGGAGAAAATGGTAGTTGGTGCGTCTCAGTTCCCAGGTGTGCATCTGGCCTTAAGTCTGCGCACAGAACCCTCAGTGTCTCTGGTCGGTGGGCTCCCCCCATCCCCCCGGCCCAGCCTCCAGAGAGATCAGCTATCAGCAGGACCCCTTTGTCTGTCTAGACTGTTGAGACATGATTTTCTGCTCCTCGCCTATTTTTATGAGTACAAGTATCTTCCTGATGTCTGCCCTAAACCCTTCCTGCGATTATTCCCTCCTGCAATTAAAGGCAAAGAACTAAAGTCAGCAAGCGTCAGATTCTGGACACTCTTGAGCACACAGAGGTCACCCACCATTCACACTGGGGAGCTGAGAAGGGGCATCTCAGGCAGGACCTGAGAGGGACAGGGGAGAGCCAGGGTGGCCCCGGAGCCCCCAGGGAGGCTGTGGGATGGCCACCCTGTACGTCATAGATCCCACAGCCTGTGGCACCATGACAGGCCTGGAATGTGCTTCAGATCAAAGTGCTGTGCTCCCCATGGCAATATGCCCCCAGCCCCATCCTGCCTGTGGGTGACACGGAGCCCCTCCCAGTAGGCCCAAGGCCCCCCACTTTTCTGACTCTTGCCTCACCTTTGCCCACTCAGAGCTCCTTTGTGAAATTCTAGTTGTCTTGGCCAGTGGCAGATGCGGGCCTAGCACAGCTCCATTGCCACGTGGCTGCAATGCTCCCTTCTCCCTGCTGTCCCTGCTCAGCGAGCCCCACACCTAGCCTCTCCCATGAGCCTCCAAGCCACTCAGAGGCTGTGCCACCCCTTCTCCTCTGCCCTCCTCATCCCCGGCCGCCCTCCCTTCCCAGCTCCCACCCAGACTCAGAAAATGGGGGAGCGCCCCACAGACCAAAACAGGTGGGAGGAAAGGCTGGGCGCTCAGAGCCGCGTCCCTCCACATCCGCTGCTACAATCTTGCCCCAACCCCCCAGCTGACAAAGGCCCATGTCAGAGCCAGTGGAAGTGGTGCTGGCCCAGGCCCTTGGAGCAACGACAGCGTGTGCTGTGTGTGCCCAATTCTGCAGCTGCGCTAATTACTGTGGTTTCCGAGCTTGGGGTCCAGCCCCAAACCAAACAAATTAGGACAAAACCCACAGGCTTCCTCATTCCTCTTATTCCCAGCCAGCAACTGCTGAAGGACCCCTATAATTGATAACAACGCAATAAAATCCCACCACCTGTCCCTCATCCTAAGGGCTTGGGAGCCCAGCCAACAGCTCAGCCCACCCCTCCCTGGCCACGGCAGCATGGAGTTGAGCAACACTACCTCTCCAAGTGCCAGCATTGCCCCAGGAACAACCTGGGACCTGTCTATGCCAGTACCTGGCCCAGCCTGCAGGAAAGGCTGCAGCTGGTGGGCTCCTGGAGGGAGGACTTGGAGCCAGGACTGCCACCGGGTGGGCCAGCCCCTCCAGGACCGGGGCTGGGGCTGCTGCAGACACAGGGTATGGAAGGAAGGGCAGCAAGAGTGGCCTGGCCCTCAAGATGCACTGTTGATATTTGGCTCTGTTGACTAAGGAGTTTGCCGACCACTGGCTCAGAGCAGACCACAGTCAGAAAACCAGGGAAGCAGTGAAAGGGGTCAATAAAGTCTGGTCTTGGTAGCAGGGCCCTGGCTACAGCATCCAGGGTCCGAGCAGAAACGAAAACAAGGATCCAATCATACAGCAGACGTGGAGCTGGGGGAAGAGCAAGGCGCGGTGAAAACGAGGCCTCTCCAGAGGCAGGGACCAGACTGAGAGCAGCTGCCGGGCCCCCCAACAGAGGCCTGGCCAGGGCAGGACCAGCTGTGACACTCGCCTACTGGGCCTCTTCCCCACCTCCAGTGAGAGCCTGAAATGAGAGGCAGCAGGTGCGTGGACAGAGATCGGGCCTGGGAGCGGCAGGCACCAGCTGCCAATGGGGGCTGAGCAACAGCCCAAGGCAGTGTAACCTGGGGGAGTCGGGCTCGCCACGTCCGGAGTGAAGGAGACAGAACACTTGGAACTGGGGCCACAGGGAAGGGCCTCCCGTGGCCAGAAGAGCAGCTTCCTGAGAAAGGGCCCAGAAAGGGCAGCAGCAGCAGCACCTGGGAACTGGTGGGAAATGCAGTTCTCCAGCCTCATCCGCGGACCCTGTGCCCCAAACTCTGCAGGTGGGGCCAGACTGTGTTTTTCTACGCACCGGTGATCCTGACACGAAAGCTTGAGAATCTCAAAACCACGGTTCCCAGGGGAGACACTCTGTATTCACAGTCATTGTTCTCCAACGCCAGGAGACCCAGGGGTCAGCGGGCAGAGGAGGACCAGGCCAGCCAGTGAGCTGCTGCGGAGACGGCAGCCCCAGGGCAGGGAGGCCCGAGGAAGATTTACTGGCCACTGAACTTGGCCTCCCTGTGTGGGTAGGAAGGCAGAGGCAGAGCTTAGTCAAAAGGATGCTTTATGCTGCCCCATCTCAGGCAAATAATCGCTCCACTGGACCATCATTACATGGTCATTTGTCTGCTCCTGTGCCACTTACAAGGAAATAGAAACTCACTTTCTTCTTCATAATAAGCTGCAATTTCAATAACTCAGAAGGCTTCACCTGAGATGAAGCCATTCCCCTAATGACGTGGGGGGAGAGGGGCCTCTCCTCCAGACTCTCAGCTCGCCCCTGAGGACGCGGGGCCTTCCTGAGGCCCTTCTAGGCTGTCACTCGGGTGACCAGCAGTCCCCCCTGGCCGGGAACTCAGGGATTTCCCAAGATGCTGGACTTTCAGTGCTAAAGCCAGGTCGGTCTGAGCAAACCAGGACAACTGGTCACCCTACCTGTCACCAACTGGGGACAAGGGACCAGCACTGTGCATTTAACAAGTATTGGCTAAGTACCTCTAATGCACCAGGCACTCTTCCAGATTCCTGGGAAGCCTGCAGTGTTACAGAGTAGATGCAAACTTGCCCTCAGGGGCTTACATTCTAGTGGGGGAGACAAACAACAAACCTACTAAAGAAGTATGTTGTATAACATACCAGGAAGTGATACGTGCTGTGGTGAAAAATAAAACAGGGAAGGAAGATTGACAATGAGGGTTGTAATTTTAAATAGGTGGCCAGGGCAGGCCTCACTGAGAAGGTGGCATTCTAGAAGTTTCAAGGAGGTGAGGGAGTAAGTTATGAGGATATCTGGAGGAAGGGCATTCCAGACAGAGGGATCAGCCAGTGCAAAGGCTCAGAGGCAGAGCTTGACTTGCCTGTTCAAAGAATTCCAAGCAGGTGGAGCAGAGTGAGCATGTAGTGAGAGAATGAGAGAGAAGTGACAGATGTAGGCAGAGAGGCCAAATTTTATAGTGTCCTATAGATCAGTGTAAGAGCACTTGGCTTTTTCCCAGAATGAGACGGAAGAAGAGACACAATTCAGTTTATGTTCTCATAGACTCTCTCTGACCACGGTGTTTAGAACAGACAGCGCAGGGACAGAAGGAGAGTGTAGAAGCAGGAAGGCCAGGAGGAGGAGGCTAGAGCAATACCACAAATACACGGGGACAGCGCCTCAGACCAAGATGGTCATAGTGGAGATGGCACAAAAAAGCCGGATTCTGGGTATATTCTGAAGGTACAGCTGACAGATCTCTCTGAGAGGGCTTGGGTATGAGGCGAGAGAGTATAAGAGGAATCAGCATGACTTCTAGTATTTGCACACACAGGGGCCGGTACCAGATCTCAGAATAAAGAATATTAACGTCAAAGACCCATTCTACCCCAAAGGACATGGAGACTAAGACGCACTTCCAATAGGATTACTAAGAGTCTGGATTATGGCCTTGAACTGCAGCCTAGATTTGCATCCATCCGTGGGCCTGGGGCTAGATAACAGGGCAGGCTAAGGTCAGCTCTCTCGCCTGCTGACTCAGTATAGTCCAACTGTTCAGAGGTTGGACCTGCACTGAACTCTCTGAGGCTCAGTTTTCTCATCCAATCACTTTTGTGAGAATGGAACAAGATCACGTTTATAAAACACTAGACCCTGGGAAAGCACTTCATTCCTGGTGGACCTTAACACTCTGGAAGGAGTGATGTTGAAATTCTGACAGTGACCAGCAGAGGGCACCACCAGCAGAAGACTGAAGCTGAACTGCCAGGGAGACGGGCTGATTGGCTTTGGATCCACTAACCTGTCTAAAAAAAGAAACTAAACTAACGAGCTTCTCACAAACAACAGACTGGGATTTATGTTTTTCCTTTCCCCTCTTCCTCCCCACCCTTGTTTCCCAATTTTCACATTTCTCCTGGATTCTCTCCCTTATTGCAGAGACCTGTGCCAAATGGATCTTCTATTTTGACGTTTCCTTTGCTCAAGGCAGCCCCAAAGCCAGGGCATTAGAGGGGAAAAACGTAACAGTCTCCACCATCCCTCAGTTCTGAACCCCTCCTCCAGCCCTGCAGGAGACCCCCCAAATCAGCTGAGTCAGGGGATCCTGGGCATGGGAAGGTGGAGACCAGGAAGATAAGGTTTGTCCAATTTGTTCTGGTCCCTGGAGATTCTGCTTCTTATCTGCTCTCCCATTGCTTCATCACATTGCCAAAATGACCTCGATAATATATATTTTAATGTAAGCGTTCATTTTCACTTCAAGAAAGAGGAACAACGCTGCCGCCAGATAAGAAACTGCATCTGTCTTCGAGAGAAAGGGTCGGTGGCTGCGGGTGTCACGAAGCCTGTAATGTCTTAAATTAAGGTGCCACTTCTGAATGCTTTCTTCATATTTATGAAATGATTATTCTTCGGAGGTGCATTTAATATTGTTGAAATAATGGCTGCGCATGTTTAATACATCAATTTAAGTTATTACCGCCATGCTATAAAATGCAGGATAATTTCATAAATAATTATAAAGCATTTACAAATGATGCCCTAATGCAAAGCATTCTTGCTAATCCTTTATCTTTCACAAACACAGAAGTAACAATTAGATTCCGGGAATGAAAAAGGGAGATGATGTTCTAGAATGTGTCACCTCCTCGCCGAATGCAAATAATGCAGTAAGGGAGAAAAATAAAAGGCCTGGTAGAACCAGTCCGCTTTCCCCCTTCTGTCCATGGCATCAATCATACTCCAGGTACCAGGCCCTTTTTCCGCAGGGCCGGCGGCCAGGGGACCTCAGTGTAGAGAATCTTTGAATCTCTTTAAGTCTCAGTCTGCCGCCTGCTCATTTCTTTGGGGAAATGGGGAAGCTACAGTACAGAGGCCTGGCCATGGGCTTAGAATAAGAGGCACTTTCCCCACCCACCCCCACTCCCGCTCCCATCTACATGGTAGGAGAATAAACAGGATAACCCCAGATTCCTGGAAGGTTGAGCCAATCTTCAACCATTCCAGAGGATGAATTGAGTCACAAGTCACTGGGGACCATAGAAGATCCAGATCTTCTGTTTTTATGCTGTAGTCCGCATGGCAATATGCAGACTTAGGGAGGTAAGAGAGACCTTCAAGGGTCTCTATCTAGAGGAGGTGTCAGAATGTTCACATTGAAACTGCTCAGTAATACAGACAGCGTAGAACTGATGTTAAATTGGCTGCATTAAAATTGGGTTGATGTAACGCTAGTCCAGGAAGGCTTTTTGGAGGAGGTGAGATGGAATCAAATAAATCAAAGAAAGGTTGACAATTCACAGTCCATTTAGTGTATGAGAGCGCGCGCGCACACACTCACATACACACACACACACACAGACACACACACGTGCACGAGGTGAGAAGAACTGGTATCTAAAGCAACAAGTGATTCAAACCAAGACATCAGGAGCCAGGCTTTGTTAATCCTAGGAGATATTTTGGGGTAACGCCCTTTAAATCGGCCTATATGTCTTTCAAAGGCTGGACAGTGACAGAGGTGACTGAGTAAAGAGAAAGGAAGTCCTAACTAGCCCATGGGACACCCAGCCGCTGATCCAAACCCCAGCTCTGCACAAACAAACAACTCCCTAATTCAGGCACCTGTCTTTAAAGCTGAGACAAGGAAGAAAAACATAGGAAGGGCAGAACCTCCAAGGGTCCAGACACTGGGACACGAGCTCCTGCCATGGTGCATTGCTGCTACTTGCACACCAGCAGAGCTCAAGTGAGTCCCCTATGTTCACGATCCCCCAAATCTGGGGATGAGATGGGGGTGGGGAGGAGGTTGACTAGGAACAGACCACAGTCAGTGGGCCAGCGTCTGTGCTGTCAGGTTGCAGCCCTAAACAGGAGGCTGCCAACAGCTCCCGAGTGTGCGGGGAGCAGGCTTCTGCCACAGCTGAGAAGTAAGGCTTTCAAAGAAGCATCTTCCCCATTCGGGCCCGTCCCAGGACCAAGCAGGGAAGCCAGGGGACAAGACAGAATCCTTCCAGCCGAATGACTGATGAGCTCTCCGCTGGAAAAGATGGCCACGAATTGC
This sequence comes from Myotis lucifugus, assembly GCF_000147115.1. Lineage (NCBI taxonomy): Eukaryota > Metazoa > Chordata > Mammalia > Chiroptera > Vespertilionidae > Myotis > Myotis lucifugus. The sequence goes on along the minus strand of NW_005871601.1, from coordinate 5,065 downwards.
GAGCTAGGAACCCATGCTAATTGTGCTTCTCCTCCAGCTCCTCCAGCTCCTCCACTTCTCTCAGCACCACGACCGCATCCTCAGAGGCCCTGGCCAGGTTCTCAACACTCAGTCAGTCCCAGCCCTGGCACAAGGCACTGGGTGACTGGCCACAGGCAAAGAATGAACTTCTCCGGCTGTTACCAATCTCTCGTCCTGGGGACCCCAGAGCCATCACCCTGTGTCTCGATCTCCCACATGTGTCCTCTGTCCCAAGGTTATAGCAAAACCAACTCACCCAACAATGAACTCATCAAAATAGGATTTTTGTGTAGCTTCAAAGCATTTCCACCCAAATATGTCTTATTTCTTGGTGGTTTTAACGTTTCTCCACAAATGCTTTGCTACTCTGTCCTCCAGAAGGTGGAGCTTAATTTCCATCCCCTTGTGTGGGCGGGACTTAGTGACTGGCCTCTAACAGACAGAGGCCAGTCACCATGAAAAGGGAATGGTGATTTTTCTTCTTTTAATATATATACACATACACACACACACACACACACACACACACACACACACACACATATACATATGTATATTGATTTCAGAGAGAAAGGGCAAGGGAGAAAGAGACAGAAACATCAATGATGAGAGAGAATCATTGATTGACTGCCTCCTGCATGCCCCACACTGGGGATCAAGCCTACAATCAGGTATGTGCCCTGACCAGGAATCAAACCGATGGAACCGTGACCTCTGGTTCATAGGTTGACACTCAACCACTGAGCCACACCGGTCAGGCAAAGCAGTGACTTTTCAATGTGGAATCCTGATGAGCAAGCACTTTCCAGAGCAGGAGACCGCCCCTAGTTCGTCTGGACAGTAGGGGGCCTGTAGGCAGGAATGCTGGGTTCTTTGGGGAACCTTGGCTGAATCAGCCCGTAGAGAGGGCCTTGAAATGCTTACTTCCCCAAGAATGAGTCATGTTGAGATCATGTGATTCCTGAGATAATTCAATGAGAAGGGTACCTCACCTCTGTGTCCTAAAAACCCCAAACCTCACTCAAACCGTGAGAACGTATCCACCAAGCCCAATCGAGGGACAATCTACAAATGCCTGATAAAAAATACTCCGAACTGTTGAGATCATGAAAAACAAGGGAAGGTTGAGAAACTGCCTCAGATTAGAGGGGATGAAGGCTGCCTAAGTGTAACTAACTGAGTGGGAACCCGGAAGAGAAAAAATGCACATCAATTGGACAACTGGTGAAACCAGAGTAAAGTCTACAGTTTACTTACTAGCACCGTACTGATGTTAATTTCCTCGTATTAGTCAATGTACCGTGATTACGTAGGATGTTAACATTAGGGGAAGCTGGGTGAAGGGTACATGAAACTCTGGACTCTCTCTGAAACTCTTCTGTAAATCTTAAATCATTTCAAAATAGAACGCTTTTATTTACTCCTTTTTAAAAGACCTCATTGTCTTGCTCCACCCCGCCCCCCAACCCTGAGAAACACTCCCCAATCAAACATCCCATTTATGTTGCTTTACTTCACAGTGTCAATACCTCGGACTTATCTCCCTTCCCGGAACTCACCAGGCTCCTCTGGACGCAGGAACTTTGCTCTCACTGGCCCTTTTGGTCGTGAAGCCCGTCCCCTGCCTTCCTGGGGCCCCACTCGGCTGGCCTTCCAAGGCGGGTCCCAGGTCACCTTATCTGTGGTTCACTCGCTGTCCACACTCCTACCTTTGCCTCTTAGGGCAGCGGTTCTCAACCTGTGGGTCGCGACCCCTTTGGGGGTCGAATGACCCTTTCACAGGGGTCGCCTAAGACCATCAGAAAACACATATATAATTACATATTGTTTTTGTGATTAATCACTATGTTTTAATTATGTTCAATTTGTAACAATGAAAATACATCCTGCATATCAGATATTTACATTAGGATTCATAGCAATAGCAAAATTACAGTTATGAAGTAGCAACGAAAATAATTTTATGGTTGGGGGTCACCACAACATGAGGAACTGTATTAAAGGGTCGCGGCATTAGGAAGGTTGAGAACCACTGGCTTAGGGTATTTGTAGTCCGCAACACATTGTTTGGATCTCTATAACCTCAGAGTGGCTTTGCAGGAGTAACTCCCAGCTTGGAAATGTCCTTCACACTCCCTCCCTCCCGCTTATCCCAACAATTCCTCAAAGGCTGCCCACAGGATGAGACAACAGCGCCTCCTGGTGATTGATGGGGGAACTGATGGCGGGCAGCTCTCCACTTCCCCTCCATGCCCCTTGGAGTCTGGTATCTGCTCCAGCCTGCCTTCCTTCCAGTGCATGATGCCTCCTGGCCCGTGGACTTCATCTCTGGCACTCTCATGCCCACACAGCCATTCCCCGTTATCAGTTCTGTACTGTTTTCTCTAACTCTCACCCATGCACCGGAGGATTCCTTTTCTCCCATGTTGTTACATTTGTGAACAAAATAATGACCTTAATTTAGACCAATAACTGGCCTCCTTATAAAACAATTTTAATAATGCCGTATAATGAGGGGGAGGACCAGCTTCGAGTTTTGCAGAAAAATGAGATCAAATAGAGACTTGCTCTCATTGACTTCTAAAACCCTGGAAAAGATTTAGAAATTCCATTCAGATTTTCCATGAGTCCTCTCTGCTGCTCATGCATGTTCCTCAAACTCGAATATGCAAAATAAAAAATTACCCATTTTATTCAATACTATCACATTTCTCTCTTAATTACTAGCCTTGCAAGAGTATTGTTTTCTACCATTTTTCATGGCAAATGCGCAGTACTTAATCTATACTGTGGGTTAAATAGGTTTTTGGCAGCCAGCCCGGGAGCCTTGCCAGCACTGATATCCTTGTTGTTATGGGAAAAGGCTTTAGACAACTGACTCAAATGAATTTTTGGAACTCAATCCATTTGTAAGGCAGGAACGGCCTGTGCTGCGTTGGATGGTGATTTGATTGGTTTCAGGGATGTAGGTCTTTCTTGTTTCCCAAATAACTCATTCCACGGGCAATAAATACATATTAAGGCCTATTACAGTCGGACCCTCTGCTGGAGCCAGGGGGTGTTACACAACCCCGTTTAGCTTCTGCTCTCACAGGCTAAGGCTGGAGACGACCAGGTTGCAGGTAAGGGTTGAAATGGTATGAATTAGTCACCAGAGAAACAGAGCGAATGACAGGTATCTATTTATATCTATATACCTATAGATAGATTTATTTTAAGGAACTGGCTCATGTAGTTGGGGGAACTGGCGAATCTGAAAATTGTAGGTGGGTGAGCAGGAAAATAAGGTAAAAGTTGACCCAGTCTTTTTTTTTTTAAATGTTATTGATTTCAGAGAGGAAGAGAGAGATAGAAACATCAATGATGAGAGAGAATTACTGATCGGCTGCCTCTTGTACTAGTATGACCCACACTGGGGATCGAGCCGGCCACCCGGGCAAGTGCCCTGACTGGGAATCGAACCATGACCTCCTGGTTTATAGGTCGACGCTCAACCACTGAGCCAAGCTGGCGGGGCCAAGTTGACAGAGGCTTGGGTCTGAAACCTGTGGGGCAGCTGGAAGGCGACAGGCCCAGGGAAGACCTATGTGGCAGCCGGAGGGAGAAGCGCTGCCTGCTCAGGAAGCCTGGGTCTTTGCTCTGAAGACCGTCAGCGATTGCATGAGGCTCCCCCACACTGGGGCGGGCAGTCTGCCTCCCTCCGAGTCTCTGCTTGTAAATATTACTCACACCTAAAAATAGGTTTGTAGCAACATCTAGGCTGGTGTTTGAGCAAACAACTGGGCACCGTAGCCTAGCCGAATTGACACGTAATTCATCATCTCGTGGTAGAAGCTCAGGGAGGTGGGGCTCCTACGGGGAGGTGGGGCTTCTACCTGGGTCTAAGGCAGCAGTTCTCAACCTGTGGGTCGCGACCCTTTCACAGGGGTCGCCTAAGACCATCGGAAAACACATATATAATTACATATTGTTTTTGTGATGAATCACTATGCTTTAATTATGTTCAATTTGTAACAATGAAATTGGGGGTCACCACAACATGAGGAACTGTATTAAAGGGTCGCGGCATCAGGAAGGTTGAGAACCACTGGTCTAGGAAATGAAGTACAGCCGAGACCCGGGAGCGACCTGAGCCAGGTGAGCAGAGTTAGAGAGAGCTAGGGCGACCTTCCACAGCCCCTGGCGGTCGAGTCAATGACGAGCTCATGGAGTATGACACCATATATGCTCACCACCCCCTCTCCAGATGCACATGCCCCCCTATTCCTCAAGACCTTAGGAGGCACCGCACACCGCCTGTCTGCTCTGATTGCTGACAGCAACTTCAGCCTCCATCCGCTGGGCATTAGCCAAAGGCCAACAACCCAGACTGGACAGCGCAGGAGCGGCTCCCCCTCCCTTTCCTTCTAGTGGGCCTGGGCTCCTCCCTGCCACCCACTTCACATCCCCATTTAAGCATGTGCATGTCTCCATGAGGCCTCCGTGGGCCCAGCCCAGGCAGACCCCACACCCACATCTGCCCTGTCACCCCTGCAGGCCCCCCTGGTCCCATGAACCCCTCCCCGCCTCTCAAGGACCGGGAGGAGGTGTGAGCAGCTGGTGCTGCCTCCGGAGCCGTCCATCAGCCTTCCACCGCTGTCACCGCTGTCACCGGGAGACGTGGTGGAACGAAAACAAAAGACGTGACAAATTTGTCCTTTTCTCTTTCATAATTAACCAAAATATCTCAGCATGTGGCAAAGCTCAGCTCCTCATTAACAGACAGGCGAGAGGCGATTAAGAAAAAAGCCACAGCCCCCACTCCACCCCCCTCCCGCACACTCTCCCTCCCCCTCCTCCCTTGCAGCCCCCCTTCCCTCTCCCATCCAACCCTCCCCTCCCCCGGCCCCCCCCCCCCAGGAAATTTATTTTTGGGGGGGGAGAATGGGAATTCTGGGCCGGAAACAAAGAAAAAAAAAAAACCCCAGTCCCCCAGGGGGGGGAAATTAAAATTTTACAACCTGCCAGGGAAAAAGGGCCCGGGGAGGGGGGGAGGGGCCAGGAA
>NW_005871600.1:535639-541048 GCF_000147115.1 Myotis lucifugus | reverse complement strand
GCCTCCTCACCACCTCCTTCACCAGGTGCAGCACCGTGTCTGTCTGCAGGGTGCTGAGTGCACACATCAGGTCGACGAGGGTGAGCTGGAACGCGCTTGCCACAGGGACTATCTAGCAAGAAAAAAACAGAGAAGACAAAATTAAGAGTGATGCACTAAGTATTCTCTAAGAGTTGCCCTGGAGAAAGAGATTTCTTTTTATCTTTTAAGTATTTAAAGGAAAACTGGGTCAGGACTATTGGTGGGAATAAAGAGAGAGTTAAGCATTTAATCACAACGTAACCAGTATCTGATACAAATTAGGACCAAAAGGTGAATTTGATGACAGGGGAGTGAGACTGGTATGTTCAAGCTTAGAAAGCATTTTAGAACAGAAACACATAATGTGAAGGAAACAGGCTAGCGTTACGACCCAGACAGCCCAGCCGGTGTGGTTCAGTGGTTGAGTCGATCCAGGCAGCAAGAGGTCACCGGATTGATTCCCAGTCACGGCACATGCCTGGGTTGCAGGCTCCATCCCAGCAGGGGGCGTGAAGGAGTTGGCCAATAGATGCTGATGTTTCTCTCTCATCGATGTTTCTATCTCTCTCCCTCTCCTTCCTTTCTCTCTAAAAATCAATTTAAAAAAACATATATTTTTTAAAAAAAGACATGGCCCTCTAGATCGAAAGGCAGGAAGAAAACCTGATAAATCAGGTTCCATTGTCGGCCTTGGCAGGAAGCCCTGATGTGGGAAGTGCACGATGATGCTAGAAGTCTGCACTCCATGGTCATGTGCACTTGGAAGTGTCAGGTTAATCACCAGGGAAGGACCGCACAGGTGCAAAGCCGTGTGCCTGTGCTGGGCTGCCAGCCACTCTCGCCTCCCCAGGGAGCAGAAGCCCACGCTGGGCACTGAGAGAGTGTCCGGGATGGGAAGACCCTCTGAGGGAGGGACAAGGTAGGACCCTGGATGGTCAAGAGCCGGAGAGAAGGAAGAGGGCTGCTGGTTTCGCAGAGACAGGTAAACCGAGCCCTGGAGGATCTCCGATGGACCAGTCAGCAGGTAAAGAATGGATGACATGCAAACTCCAGTTTGGGCCCAGGAATGTGCTGATGTAGATCTTGCTTACCACCACGGACAAGTATTATTTCCATAAACTAAAAAGCCTGACATTAAGTACGGACTCGGGCAGGAAGGACGTGTCACAGGGGAATGCTGACAGTGGAGAGGCCGCTATGGGAGGGGAGTATATGGGAACTCTCTGTACCTTCCTCTCATTTTGTTGTGAATCTAAAACTGCCCTGAAATAAAATCTTTAAAAAAATGATTTAGTCCTGGCTGAATAGTTCAGTTGGTCAGAGTGTTGTCCCAATAGGTCACGATTGCAGGTTTGATCCCTGGTCAAGGTACATACAAGAATCAACCAATGAATGCATGAATAAGTAGAAAAACAAATTGATGTTTCTCTTTCTCAAAATCAATTAAAAAAAATTTTTTTTAGTGATTTGAAAAAAAAGCTGTAAGATGCTATCACAACCAGGGAAGGGCAGCAGGGGTCTTCACAGGTAGGACACTGGCCCTTCCTTAGCCAGGTGGTGGGCTCATGGCAGGTGCTTATTCTCTGAAATGTACATTGCGGACACTGCTGCATGCATGCTGTTAGGTACTGAGTTGAAACGGTGAAACAGCAGTCCTCCACACTCACTACAGAGAGCAGGGCGAGCTGGGAGGGCCCTGCCCCAGCCGCCCGCACACAGCTGTACTGAGACTCCGCTGCACTGTCTCTTGCATTTAAAAGGGTGAAACTGCTTCAGGATTTTCCCGTGTCGGCCTCTGACGTCATCTTGGATGACACACAACTTGGTATTTGTCAGGGGAGCTCAGCGACGGCTTTGACTTGTTAGCTCACCTTCACCTTACTGTGCCGCTTCACTCTCTTCCTGCTCCACACCACCGCCACGGCGGCCGTCAGCTGCACCCCGAGGTGGGCCGTCAAGGGGTTCAAGAAGTCTAAAATTTTTTGGCGTATGATCTGAAAAATGGGAAAATAAAAAACCCGTCATGGCAGAGTGGTGTCAGGGCCCTGTTGTTCCTGATACTTGACCAGCACGGCTGTAAACCCTGGAGCAGGGCCGTGCCGGTGGGGTCAGCGCTCCCAGCACCGTGGGGACAGGAATCCGAGCTCCTGGGGGGCCTGGATGTGCAGTGGCTGCAGATGTGGGTGGGCAGACAGAGGCCTGGCTGAGCGGAGCAGGGAGAGACTAGGAGGCGAGGACCGCCACCCCACAGCCATGAGCAGGGCGGGGGCTGGAAGGAAGCCACCCCGTGCTTTGCAGAGTGACAAAGGGGAGACCAGGCAGTGGAGGGAGCCCTGTCCCCAACCGAACCCCCAGCCTCTGCCCATCTTACATCCATGAGGAAAGTTATTTTCATTTTCTAGAAATAGGTACCCCTGAAATAATTTTATTACTTAATCAACTTAAAATAAGCTCGAGACAGGGCCCTGGACATCACTCACCCCTCTCCTTTCATGACATGGATTTTTGGGGGTGTGTGGGAGGCAACCAATTGATGTGTCTCTCTCTCATATCGATATTTCTCCCTCTCTCTCTCTCTCTCTCTCTCTCTCTCTCTGTCTCTCTCAAAATCAATGGAAAAATAGCCTCGGGTGAGGATTAACAAAACAAAAAGAAAAATTACTCAAAACAAACAAACTGGAGATTTCTACTCCCAACTTCCTTTTAACGTGGGTTTCACGGAGCACGTATGTTTGATTATTTGTGTATGTATCCCATGTGCCTTTATTTTTGTTGGGACAACAAAGACGAAGCAAATAACAAAACGGCGGAGGAAGCTCTCACCTTGGTGGTTCTGAAGTAAACGGAAGAGGACCCCTTCGTGGCTCCCAGGAGGTCCACGGGCCTCTTCTGCGCCTCCTCTCTCCTGAGCACGTCCCAGAGCAGGGCCAAGGTGTTCACGACGCAAGGCAGCTCCTCCAGAATGGCATTCTTGGCGTTTTTCAGGCTGGTGGGGTCACTCACAGCCGCGGCCTGACAGTGGAAATGAGCGCGGGAGGCTTGGCTGCACTGGAGCAGCGCTCCCTCTCCGCGGGGCGGGCCGGGCCGGGCCGGGGGCCCCAGGGCAGCAGCCGCTTCCCAGCAGGTCCCCGGTGCGCTGGTCTGGAAGGACGCTCCCCGGTGCCTCTGACCCAGGGCCTCCTTTGGAAGGGGCGTGCGTCTGAGAGGCACGTTACAGACGCTCTCCATCATTCAACCCCAGCCCTGGCTGCATTCTCAAATTCAATGCCCGACGGGGCAGAGCAGTAACAGCTCAGCTGTGTCCCAACACAGATTTCATGAACACCACAGGGCGAGTAAAAGGCTCGTGGAAAAAAGTGAATATAAGCCTAAAACGGAGCAGGTGGCTTTACATTTTATCTCGACTGACTTTCCGGATGAAACAATGGGCCAGGATGGAAGGAGTGGCCAGGAGAACAAAACCACAAACAAACACGTGCACACACGCTTGCATTATTGACATAGATTTGCATACACATTTGCATTACTTGCATACAAACGTTTCTTATTGGAAACAGTCATAACCCAGACAAAATATTATGAAAATTGCCTCCAACTCAGAAAAAACAACAACTTACCTTTTTATTTTGGTTGGGTTGTTCCAAAAGACAGAAATGACTGATGGTTGTCAGACCTTCCAGAAGAGTGAGTGGGTAATCCGGAGCGATGTTTTCCCTCTTGGCGGTGATGCTTTGGTGGAGAAACGAGAAGGTGGTTTTGAGGATTTTTAAGAATGAGGCTCTAAAGATGTTTAGTCCTACACACAAACATAGGAACCAGAGAGCTATCACTCTCTTAAACAAACTTGGACTCGCGTAATGAAATATTGTTACAATATTGGTAGCATCTTTTGTGCTATTTTAGACTCATGCAGTCACTTTGAAAAATGTTTTTAGATGTTTTAGAATTTCTTTGAAGGTGATTCCATTTTTATTTGTTTTGCAAAACTAACAGAGTGTGACTGACTTGTCCTGCAACACCGAGCCCGCCTGGGTAGCCGGGTGGAATTAAAAACAGAGGATCTGGCCCGGACAGTGTTGCTCAGTGGTTGAGCATTGACCTACGCACCAGGAGGTCACCAGTTTGATACGTGGTCAGGGCACATGCCTAGGTTGTAGGCTCAAACCCCAGTGGGGGGGTGTGCAGGAGGCAGCCTATCAATGCTGATGCATCGATGTTTCTATCTCTCTCCCTCTTCCTTCCTCTAAAAAAATCAACAAAAAGATATTTTAAAAAAATAGCTGAACTGGACATTTAGTTCCTTGTCACCCTCCTGACAATGCTAAACAGGCTTCTGATTCAAAGCATCCTCCAGCTGGCTTCTCCGGCAAATCAGCCACTAATGCAGTAACAATCCATCCAGGGGTCGCCATACCTGACAGAGAGCTTCACTGATTCGCTTTCATACTGTTTGACCAGCTCGTCCAAGTTTTTGCAAATCTGGACAATGAAGGGTGTCACTGTCCAGCCCAGGGACTTTCCGAAGTACGGCAAGGACTGCGTGACCAAGCTCACCCAGGCCGGGTGCATGCCGTAGCCGTAGGCCGGCTGCAGGCCCCTCACCACGGCAGACACCAGCAGCCCCTGGGAGGTGAGGGGGTGCGGCTGCACGTACTGCATGGCGCTGATGGCCTGCTGGAAGTCCAGGGCCCGCCGCCACTCCTGCGACAGGTCTGGCTGGTGCTCAGCCTCCTCGTGGACCTGGCCCAGGTGATGCTCCAAGACGATCAGCACCTGCAGGAGCTTCAGCAGCTCGATCTGCAGGGGGTGCTCACTCCAGATCTGGTCCTGGCCCAAGTTGATGAGCTGCTCCTCGAAGAGGCAGTCTTCCCGCGGGGCCCGGCCTCGCTCCGCGGTGGCCAGGCTGTAGCGCTTCTGGCTCGTGTACATGGAGGCCGACAGGGACAGCAGGACGAACTCCTGCACCTTGCACCTCTGCAGCAGGCTGCGGATGAACTCCACGCTCTTCCCTTCCGTGCACTTGGCCACAGCGACCAGCTGCGTCATGATCCTAATCAAAACCTCCACGCTTTTGACCTGGACGTCCCGGTTGCCAAGCAGGTCTCGGTGGGAGATCTTTAGGTAACAAGGGTAGTAGCTGCGCAGGAAACTCAGGCACAGGTAGGTGAGGAGCTCGATCAGCAGGGAGTGGGGGCACACGTTGGGGGACTGGGTCTGGAGTTTGCCATAGAAGCTTTGGCCCACGAGGGCCTCCTGGTGGCGTGCCAGGAGGTTGGAGATGAGGTTGAGGTGCGCGGTGGAGCTGGTGTCCATGCTGGTCCTGGACACGGCCTCGATGAACTCCTTGGGGTTGGTTTTGAGCACGGCCTCCAACACGGAGAAGGCGTA
>NW_005871600.1:533487-535340 GCF_000147115.1 Myotis lucifugus | reverse complement strand
TGTCCGAGTCCACACGCGCCAAGCTTAACCTGGCACTGGACTTGATACTCTCCGCCAGGAAGGCTGCGTGCCGGGGGTAAGCCCTGCCGCCCGTGGGGATGGGCGCACAGCAGCCCTCTTCATTGCTCAGCTCCTGCGGGTCGTGGGAGGGGGAGGACAAGGAGGACGTGTTCTCGCTGTCCGTGTGGGCGGAGCTCGTGTCTGCGGACTCAGTGTGCTCGCTGCTGTCGGGAGCCTCTCGGGCCGTTCTGTCCAGAAGGTCCGTGTAGTAGGGAAGGTCTTCCTCGCTCAGCTGGCTTCCCGGTGAGCACTTCTCTGGCTCCTTCTCCACCTCGGCCCAGATGGCCTCGCGGTCCACGGTGGTGAACTGGTTCAGAGGCACGCCTTCCTCCGAGCTGCCCTCGGGCACGCCACATGCCTCTTTGGAAGAGGTTTTCTTCCTGTTAAACCAACGATGCAAGTCTTCTGAAAATCACAAGATGACAAGCAACTTCAGAACAGAAGGGTGAGCTATGATATGTTCATTCTAGAGCAGTGGTTCTCAACCTTCCTAATGCCGCGACCCTTTAACACAGTTCCTCATGTTGTGGTGACCCCCAATTTCATTGTTACAAATTGAACATCATTAAAGCATAGTGATGAATCACAAAAACAATATGTAATTATATATGTGTTTTCCGATGGTCTTAGGAGACCCCTGTGAAAGGGTCGTTCGACCCCCAAAGGGGTCGCGACCCACAGGTTGAGAACCGCTGTTCTAGAGTGATCTTTGTCTTAAAGACAGACAGGTTACTATTAATAAAATTGCCCCCCCAAAATAAATTAAATAAAAAATAAAACTCCCCCATGAAACTACAGCACCAGAGTCTAGATTACATGGTGGACAAAAGGCAGACAAGTAAAGTGAGCAGGTCTTTTAAACTGTTCGAGCAATCAGCCTGGCTGGTGTGCTCCAGTAGTTGAGCATCAACCTATGAACCAGGAGGATCCCATTCCCGGGTCAGGGCACATGCCTGGTTGCAGGTTCGATCCCCCACATGTTTACAAAGTACCTTTCACACTGTCTGAATCTGACAAAATCACAAAGTGGGTCTAAGTGCCTTAACTGTCACGGCGGGCAGCAGGATCTACCGCCCTTCCCACCCTCCCTGGCCCGGGCACCCTGAGGACACAGAGCTGGCCCGGCTGCCTGGCATGGGGAGCTCACCCGCCGAGTTCTCCTGCTTGAGGCAGTGAATGGAAGTCCGCTGGGTTTTGGGCTGGAGCAGCAGCAGGAGCAAGGGCTCGAGGATGCGTGCCACGTCCCCGAGAGATAGTGCCCGCACCAGCCAGCCCTGGGCCGCCGCACCGATGGCACCGTCCGTGCAGGTCAGGCTGTCCAGCACCACGAACAGGGACCTGCGGGTGGAAGTGCATCATGAGGTCGGCCTGCAGCACCATGGGCAGGACACCCCCAGGGAGCTCACCCACGCTGGGCTGTGGGCCCCAGCAAACGAGGACCTGGGATTTAAACCCTGGATTCATGCTAGAATCAGCATGGGAGCTTTTAAAGTCCAGATCCCCAGGCCTGGCCGGTGTGGCTCAGTGGTTAAGCATTGACCTAGGAACCAGGAGGTCACAGTTCAACTCCCAGTCAGGGCACATGCCCAGGTTTCGGGCTTGATCCCCAGTAGGGGAGTGCAGGGGGCAGCCAATCAATGACTCTCTCTCATCACTGATGTTTCTATCTTTCTCTCCTTCTCCCTTCCTCTCAGAAATCAATAAAAATATATTAAAAATAAACAAACAAATAAACGAAGTCCTGATCTCCAGGCCTTGGCCCAATCGGTTAAATCAGACCAGGGGATGGGCCC
>NW_005871600.1:531915-533387 GCF_000147115.1 Myotis lucifugus | reverse complement strand
GGGATGGGCCCAGGCAGTGCAATGAGCTGCCAGTAAGGCTGTATCTGACCCCACACCTAGAGTGTTGGAAACAAGGGAGGGGTTTTTAGAAAACAATGTGGATTATAATGTACCTGCAATCAATTCACATCTTAAGCCAGTTGATGACTTTACAAGTATATACACCCAGTGTGGCCACCACTCCAATCGAGAACTAGACCTTCTCCATTTCCCTACTCCCCCCACCAGCCTCCCCATGGGGCACGCTCTGACAGCCCCCCCCAGTGACTCGAGGCACCGGAGTCTCCTTCCTCCTCAACCACAGCTGGGAAATCCCCACCACGTATCTATTCACGTGTGTCCAGCCTGAGGCCACTTAGGGGATCCTGAGAGCGGCTGCTGTGCATCAGGAATGTGAGGTCCGGTGGTCCGAGTCACGCATCTCCCTTCCCCAGCCCAGCACGCTGACCGGGAACCCTGCAAAGTGCCTTCTGCCTGTGGTCAATGATAAGGAAGACAGCGTCACCTGTCGAAGGAGCGGTTGTGCGACGTCACTCGGCTGCCCTGGATCTCCCGCGTCAGGTGCCAGAGGACGGAAAATCTGAACAGAGCCTCCAATCTGGTTCCCTTGATTAGGAAATAAACGGGCATGAGGAGCCTGGTTTCCTAGCAGGACACTGTTCTTAGTCGCATGAAACCCAATTGAGAAGCAAAGGACAGCTCAGGAGCAGGACGGCAGTGCTGCAGGGGCAGGAAGTCCCTGCCTGGAGCCCGCCCTGCCCCACCCCTCGCTCCCTGTAACAGGACGCGCTGTCAGTAAAGCACACAGTCCAATGCAGCACTCGCCTCTGCCCAGGGCCACAGGGAGGCTGTGGTGGCAGGGAAACAGGAGAGTGGGGCTCATGCCCTTCCCTGGGAAGTGACAGGCCCATGGCTCAGAGCACAGGACACCACTGCACTGCGAGGACAGCCAGGGCTGCGGGGCCGACGCCTCCTCTCGACGGCCTCCTGTGCCAGCACTTCCAGCAGCGCAGGCACCTACAGGCCCACAGGCACCTACATGTCCGCAAACACCAAGGCAGTCTGGGCAGATTTCCCTGGGGAGCCCTGAGGTGGATACAACCATGTTTTGGGGACTCCAAAGGCGAGAGCTCGTGCGGCGGGAGGCCTTCTAGTCCCGACATCCCTAAAACTTCTGCTCACTAACCAGTAGGTCCACCGGCCCCAGAATGACCCCCGCTGGATCCATGCAGTCTGCCCTGGGCCCGTGAGTGACAGGCTGCCCAGCAGTGGGACCCTCGCAGGATGGAGGCTGGGGCTACAGACTCGCCTTGTCGGGGTCCAGGAGGGCGTGGCAGATGATGTCCTCGCAGATGCTGGCCGTCGGAGCCAGGCAGTGCAGCCGGTAGAACAGCTCCACGCAGGTGACGTGGTGCTCCCGGGTCTCCTGGTTCAGCTGGTTCCACAGCACACGAGCCACCTCTGGGACAAAG
>NW_005871600.1:529153-530763 GCF_000147115.1 Myotis lucifugus | reverse complement strand
AGAAGCGATTTATCAGAGACTAACTGATATAAACAGGAGTCAAGTTCCTATGGCACCTCATTGTTATAACAAAATGATGCCGTTCAAAGACCTGCTGTGTTTGTGTGGCTTTTCCAGAGGAATGAAACATCAACCTTCAATGAACCAACCTCTTTTCTTATACTGTTACTTAGGTAATACTACATTAAGTTTAAAATTCCTCAGCATATAACCTATGGTGCTTTCTAGGGAAGACTGAAATTGGTAGACTGCACATACTTAAATTTATATCTTAAGTCATTTTTAGAACATTTTTCTCCAACAGCTAGAGCAGAGCCTCTGCGCCAGTTTAAGCAGATGATCTGCAATAACTTTTGGGGAAAATAAGGACTAACTTTGCAACCGAGGCAGCAGTTGGTAACTGGTCTGTGGACTGAGACTCCAGTCCCTCACACATCCTGTGGGCAAGGGGAGGGGGTTACCATCCATGCTAAGAACTTTCACAGAGTGAGGATTTGAGAAGCGTATTGTAGATGTTACTTATAGATCGTCCAGTCCTCACACCTATGCTAACCGACCCTGAATTACTTTCTGCTCCCAGGAAGGCGCAAGCTCCTTCCAGCTCAGAGGACCACTTTGGCCGCTCCTGGCACGTACCGAGTTTCCGCTCATGGCCTCCGCATCCAGGTAGGAAGGCGGCATCTGGACCTTGCTGAGCACCTTGAAACACGTCTTCAGGGCGAGCGTGAGCTCGGGCAAGCTCAAAGCCTCCACGTTCTCTGCCAGAGGCTGCACCAGGCAGGCGAGCACCTGCGGGAGGTACTGGGTCTGCACCTCAGAGTACAGTTCCTGGGAAGCAGACACGGGTTAATGAACGTGGTTCGGCTTAAATCAAGGAAAAAAATGCACCTCATGACGCTTCTTAGTTCCGTTTTTTTTAGAGCATAAGGAAGCTTCATGTTAACTCCCAAATCAGGAAACAAAACAAAGTTTCTCTCTGATCTGGACAAATCATGGACTTCTGTCTCCTCCTTTCAAGTGGCTTTCCCCTTTCTAGTAGGAAACCACTGCCACATTTATTTCGACATCGAGGCAACTAGCTTCCTTTGGGGAAACTGGCCAACTACAGACGTTTAAGTAGGAAATCATTCACTCCCACTCCTAAATACAGCATGACGCCCAGCTCACCATCGCTTACATGACGTCAGCTCAGCCCCCTTAAAGCTGGCTCCAACGTTACAACCCCTTTAAAATAAGACATAAAATGTAGCAGGTTTGTTAAACAGGCCAATAAGACTAATGAAAATGTCACAGAACTCTGGCCGGTGCGGCTCAGTGGTTGGAGCATCGTCCCCTACAACAAAGGGTGGCGGGTTCTACTCCCAGTCAGGGCATATACCCAGGTGGCAGGTTTGATCCCTGGTCGGGGTGTGTGCAGGAGGCAACTGATCGATGTTTCTCTTTCTCTCCCTTCCTCTCTCCAAAAATCAATGTAAGAAATAAAAATAAAAATGTAACAGCAAGCGCTGAGCCATCCCTCCCCAGCAAAGCCCTTACGAGGGGAATGACATCCAGCAGGAACACGAGGAGGGTGCAGAGCTCCGAGACCGTGGGGGCAGGGCTGACGCTCT
>NW_005871600.1:527994-529053 GCF_000147115.1 Myotis lucifugus | reverse complement strand
TCCTCCCTGGACATGACCCCTGCTCCTCTGAGACATCAACCGCCTGAGTACCACGATCCCCAAGAGGGGCCACCTCGGGCCACCCGCTCACCGGGGGGCTGGAAGAGCGTCTCCCAGAGCCGCTCCGTCTCCTCCTCGGACAGGTAGATGGGGAAGGTGGCGCAGTCCAGCAGCAGGTGGCAGGCGGCGGCAAAGGCCTCCCTGCAGGCCTCGCTGGAGCCGCCCAGGTCAGGGACCACCTGGTCCACGGCCCAGTCTCCCTTTGTCTGGCCAGGGCTGCTGGGCAAAGGTGATGGCGGCTCCACATTTTTGGTCTTAAATGGAGACCCTCGAACTGTGAACCAGTCTGAGAGCATCTGCTTAAACTGGGGCACGCTGATGGGCCTGGCGTCCCACGAGTTCTTCCTGCCGCGGGGGCTGGGCTCTGGGCCCCGCGGCTCGCCCCCGTCCCGCTGGCCTGTGGGCTCCGCGGCCCTGCTTTCCTCTCCGGACGCCGTCAGCTGGACCCCAAAGATGTTCTTGTGCGCAAAGTTGTCAATCAGCTCTTGGAGGCAAAAGAATGTCCTCTGCATACTCCCGCCCGTCTTCCAGACGTTGTCTCTTTCCGGGGAGACTCTGGGGACCCGCAGGTGCTCCGAGAGCTCTGGCGACGACGCACTGAGCCCGATCCCGCTGTCCTCAGACTTCAGTGCAGGAAACGAAGCATCTTCATCACCTGCGATTACAGCCTTTGTGTCTAAAATTAGGTCACTGTTTTCACCTTTTACTGGACTCTGCAAAAAATGGAAGTTTATAATGTGCATCTTGTAAGACCAGGGGGTTCGACTATCAGCCGAATTAGGCAAACCGTAAATGTACTCTTCCTGGTTTTAAAATCAGAATTCTCTACACCAAGAGGGACCCCTGTGCACCGTGTATAACACAGTGAAGAGGGCACACAGGCTGGGCAGAGGCGCCGGCCCCAGGAGGGGCAGACAGACCGCCATGCTCTCCGGGTTATTTATTTAGATTCTTCAGCATTTATTATTGCGTAGTTAATGCCCCAACCGGTTTGGCTCA
>NW_005871600.1:513401-527362 GCF_000147115.1 Myotis lucifugus | reverse complement strand
AACATCGGTGAGAGAGAAACATCGGTCAGCTGCCTCCTGCACACTCCCCACTGGGGATGTGCCTGCAACCAAGGTACATGCCCTTGACCGGAATCGAACCTGGGACCCTTGAGTCCGCAGGCCGACGCTCTATTCACTGAGCCAAACTGGTCAGGGCGCAGGGAACCTTCTTAATGGCAATGCCTTTTATTCTATTATAACCTTAAGTGAATTCTTTCCAATCGTGTACTCAGCAGAAACCACCCAACTTTAGCCCGTTACATGTAATCTGAGCACAATAAGCAGCTATGAAACCATGAAACCCTCTGCTCCTTCCGGAATGCTCATTGTCCTGAACTGGACACTCACCTAAAGCAATCCTCAAAACACCTCGTCATGTAGTCCCAGAGAAAGTCTGTGCTGAGGGAAGTGATCAGCAAATTCACCGTTTTAACAATCTCAGAGGCATTTCTGTTTTCTTTTATTGTGCTGTAAAGGGAGAGGGATACTTGTAAATATATCTATGACAACACCATGTCTGGAAAACAAATTCACTTTAGCATTCACAACTTATTTCTAGAGACCGACAAACGTGGTTTAAGATAAAAATGCTACTCATTGTTCTTCTATAGGAAAGAGCATGTACAATGCCACCCTAAACACTCACTATGTCGGCACATTCTCTTAGAGATAAGCTTAAGAGCTTTCGTAAAAAAAAAAGGGGGATGTAGAAAACCAGTTTTAGTCCCACTGTAGGCAATTAGATACTCTACTGTTGAAATAACATGGCACAATCACACAGGGGGGACATCTGGCTGACACTTAAATGTGCATCTTCTGACTCAGAAAGTGACTCTAGGGATTTACCCCACACAAAGATTTGCACACGGGATACACGGCAAGGTCATTAAAAATACTGAAAAGCGCCTCAGTGGTTGATCATTGGCCTAGGAACCAGGAGATCACGGTTCAATATCTTCGAGTACTGTTATATTCTACAATGGGCATGTACTGTTTTCATATTCAGAAAAACAAAGCAAACGCTAAGAATTCTTGGTACAATGACAATTAAAAAACCAGAAAAATCTTCCAATCGATTTAAATTTTCAATATACCCAGTGCCAATTCAGGCAGAAGGAAATTATATCAAGAGTAAAGTAACAAGAGGTTGAATTATCTTAAAAAGAACAAAAACAGAAGAAAAAGAAGAAGAAAAACAGAACATAGGGCTGATAGATAACTAGACACTTCAGGTCAACATGTCTGCTGTCTCCCAAATCCTCCCCTCCCCCCGCCCTCAGGGTCCTGGAGCACGTGGCCTGGGAAGCCCGTACCTTGACCCCCAAAACTCCTCATCTCCTGAAGACTCACGTCCCCGGCTCCCCTTCATGGCCTCCCCTTATCAGCCTCCCCCCTGTAAGTCACTGCTGGGTCACCTAGATCCGCCTGCCTCCATTGACCGCTCTTCATACTTGACCAATAAATACGGTCTGTGCTTCCCAGGCTCGGGCAGGGACAAGATGAAACCCCCTTTAGACTCCTCCCGAATTCAGGTCAGTCACTTCACGTGGACCGACTCATCGTTACGATGACCTAGGCTGCGTCTCCTGTCCCAGATGTGCACAATGTATGGTAAACACAGAAGTGAAATCATGGCATGTGGGAGGGAGGAGGAGGGTGAAGTGGGCCCAGCCCAGACCTGGTCAGCAGACTCCCGCTCTGCGTGTAGCTAAGCTGGAGCTCGGAGCCCAGCGCGTCTCTGCAGTAGGAATAAAAGGCCCGGATGACTTCGAGAAACAAATCCCCAACCACCTGAGGCCCTGCAATGAAAAGGAAAATGGCCAGAGAAAGGTTAACAACCCATTTGTAAGTCAGTAAATGACACACATGAAACGTATAGAGCAAGCATGTCAAACTCGTGGCATGCGGCTCCGGCCGTGAGTCTGACATGCTTGGTATAGAGTAATTCTACATACAGATGATTTATACCGTCTAAAATGCTCAGAAACTTAAAGTGTAGCAATGACAGCGTTAGCTGGGGATGAGCACCCCTGAAAATGGCCAATACTTTTGTAGAGCTTACTGCCTGCTGGACACTGCTCTAAGCCTTTTACGTCTATTAACTTATTGAATCCTCACAGCAGCCGCATGACCAGGTGCTAAGTTGATGTCCTGATTACAGGTAAGAGGATGGAGGCGGAGTTCAGGTAACATCAAGCCAGATTCTGCTGGGTGGAGCAGGGCGCATGCATAATGTTTTGTTTTGTTTTCCTTGTCCTGAGCTCTCTTGTATTGTTAAAATTTTTTACTGAATTTATTTGGTGACATTGGTTAAGTATGCGCAATGTTTTATTTTTTTTATTGATTTCAGAGAGGGAGAGGAAGAGAGAGAAATATCAATTGAGAGAATCATTGATGGGCTGCCTCCTGCATGTGCCCTACTGGGGATCGAGCCCGCAACCCAGTCATGTGCCCTGACCGAAATAGAACCCTGACCTCCTGGTTCATAGGTCGATGCTCAACCACTGAGCCCTGCTGGCCAGCCCCTTTCTTGAAAATAAAACCGAAGCTCATCTGAAGTCTGACGTTTGATGAAGACGTGTTCTTACAAAGTCGGCGCTGTGAGTGCTCGGCAGGCACCCACGCGGCCACGCAAACAGGAGCTCAAAGGCTCTTCCTAACACAAATGTTCAAACCTCCGTGTGAAGCTTGTAAGTGGTGCCCAGACAGGATACCGGAACCCCGTAACACGAGTAACGTACTTCAAGATTCTGAAATTCCAAAGGTTAACTTCTATTTGAAGGGAGTGCTGACTTCCTCTCGCCGCGTTTAATTCCCGTTTCTAACAGTACCTATTTCCGGCTTGTCCAGCAGGCTGGTGAGGATGCGGAAGGGCCTCAGGTACGCGGCGTGGCGTTCCTCTGCATCCGCGTCTGAGAACTCCTGGTGCAGCAGCTCAGCCAGACCCTGTGTTTTTTAAAGCCACATGTGAGGATACTGTATACCGTGGCGCAGGACATGACTGGCGGTTCTCTGGGACAGAAAGAAAACGGGGTGTGCAGCACCGAGGACACAAATGCTCCCGACCGGGTGCCAGCAACATGCCCGACGCCTACTCTGAGGTCCCGCAGAGAAATATTCTGAAGCGCATGATCAGAAATGGGAGTCGACTTCCCAGAAATGCTCCTTTACCTCAACTAGAAGGTCCTTGGAATATTTTTCAAAAAAATACGAGGACTGGTCTTGGTAAGAACTTGAGGTTTCGGATTCTGGCATGACGGTATTTCCTTTGATGTCTGAACCTGTGAAGAAACAAGTGTCATGAGCTGTGAAGAGATCTGCACACAAAGAGCATCAGCCTGTGCAAAGGTCTCATGCTACGATATTTCTAAAAATAAAATTCCTCCGACAGAACACAAACCAGATCCCCAAGACAAGGCACACGACCGTCCTCCCGACGGTGGAGAGCTAAGGGTCGGACAGACAGAATTACATCTCAATGGGCATCAATTCGGTTTGTCCCACGAATTCAGCCCGATTGTGTTTGCCAGGAGTGATTACCAGGGTCTAATGGAGTAAGTATCATTTTTTAAAACCAGTGTTTATTTGGACACCATCACGTGACATCAAGGCATTCTCATCTGTGTGTCCTTCTGAACCCTGGGCAGGTCTGGGAGGTCCGCAGAGCGAGGAGCAGCGTCCTCGTGGGACAATCAAAGAACCTGAGGCTCCTGGGGCTGCGGCAGGACACAGCGGGACCAGCCTCACTAGAGGGAGGGATGCACTGAACAAAACCATCCTTTTGATAAAAATGCTTAAAGATTCACAGTGAAATCCTTCACAAGCTTCCACGCAATGACTTCTGAGACTTTCACAACCAGGGGGGAGGGAAGGAAGGGTCAGGGGGCTTTCTGACTGTGGTGTGGTCACATCTCCAGTAGGAGATGTGCAGGAGGCAGCTGATCAATGTTTCTCTCTCGTTGATGTTTCTAACTCTCTGTCCCTCTCTCTTCCTCTCTGTAAAAAATCAATAAAATATATTTTTTTTAAAAAAAGATTCACAGTGAAATCTCTCACAAGCTTCCATGCAATGACTTCTGAGACTTTCACAACCAGGGGAGAGGGAAGGAAGGGTCGGGGGCTTTCTGACTGTGGTGTGGTAAGGTCTATGTCAGTGATGGCGAACCTTTTGAGCTCGGCGTGTCAGCATTTTGAAAAGCCCTAACTTAACTCTGGTGCCGTGTTACATATAGAAATTTTTTGATATTTGCAACCATAGTAAAACAAAGACTTATATTTTTTATATTTATTTTATATATTTAAATGCCATTTAACAAAGAAAAATCAACCAAAAAAATGAGTTGACACGCGTGTCATAGGTTCGCCATCACTGGTCTATGTGTTGGGGGTTAATAACTACTCTGTATGATACCATGTTGGTGGATACATGTCATCAGATATTTGTCCAAACCCACCGAATGTTACTACACCAAAAGCAAGCCCTAATACCCATTAGGTGCTACGGACTCTGGGAGATGACACATGCCACCATAGGCTCATCAACGGTGACAGATGTACCTCCCTGGGGGCACACTGATGATGGGGAGGTGGTGCCTGGGTGGGAACAGGGGGTGATGGGAAGCCTCTGTCCCTTCCTCCTAATTTTGCTGGGAGCCTAAAACTGCTCAAGAAAAATGAAGTCTTTAAAATCATGAGAGTCTCAGCCTGTGACTTCCTGGAGCCCGTCCCTGTGAACTGCCGGCAACAGTCAAGGGCTCCTTTCCTACAGCTCACAGGCTGCGAGGCACAGCAGCACCGCCCTGGGTGCGCACGCGCTCCGTTATCCAGGCGTCTCCCGAACATCTCAGGCCACACGCACTCCCATCTGCGCGGAACCGCCTTTCACACGCAGTCCACGTCTGTGGGTTTTCTCATAGCCTCGCCCTATGGAACTTCTCCATAGCAACTGGCCTCTACTTGGATAAGGTTTAGCAGCAGTTTTCGTGGTATTCCAAGCTTTTTAAAGTGGGATTCGGTTCGAATTTTTAAAATCTGTGTTATCTCCCTGTTTTTAAAGTAACAGCTGCCAACCAGGCAGAGTGCGGTGGGGACGGCAGGACCCAGGCGCCCAGGGCCACAGGCACCGGGTTATGTCTCCACACGGGAGGCCTCAGACATGTGCCAGCAGATGGAGTCTCTGCCACCAGTCCGCCCAGGAGGTTTCCCTGTACTTCCGGTTGCTGTGTGCGTCGCAGTACCTAGCAGCCACGCGTACAGCCGTCTGTTTAGAGACATGTCTCTCCGCAGCAGGGTCTGGGCAGCGGCGGCCAGGATGCGCACGACGTCGGGTCTGAGCAGGGGGATGGCTCTCTCCTCGGAATCCTAGCAGGACAGGGAGACGGTCAGGTCAGTGACTGACCTCCTGGCACGCGGCCCTTCCTCACTGGTCTCCAGAGCATCCTCCTAAAAGGCAGGTCTCCAGGAGCCCGGGGACAGCAGCTGCTACGTGATCAGCATCCTCACAAATGTGAACAAGGACCTTTCAGAGGCTGAGAGCCAATGGCGATCACGGAGCAGCTGCTCACCTTCCGAGACCAACACTGAGGTTGACCCTGCCCACCGCCTCCTCGGAAATACCAGGGACCCCTCCCTCATAACACCGACTCACCAGACAGGTGTACAGTGGGAAGAAGAAGAGAACGATTTCCAGAGTATTTCTTTGCACCAGAACATTGGAGTCCAACAGTGATGCGCACAAAGCCTTCACCTACAAACGATACACGACACAGACGTTTCATTCCCAAGACGTTTAATGTCATTTGCAGGCTACTCTTTGGTCACAGAAAGGAAAGTAACTTTCCCGGGAACTCGAAGCTGCCCTGTTAAAGCATGAGGGGCAGAACAACAGGTGTAGACATGGGAAGCCTGGGTTCGAGCTCTAGACGCTGGGGGCTGTGAGGTCGGGAGGCCGGTCAACTGCAGCCCTCGCCTGCTCGTCTCAGAGCCAGAGGGCTTTGGACCACATGGTCAGGTTCTGAGACCTCGAATTCTATGATTCCAGAAAGGAATGTCTTTAGGTTCCAATAGACACTTTTGGCTAAACTCAAACTCCAAAGACATTGTGTCCAATGGACTCCACACCCATTCAGCACCTGTTCTGAGCATCTTTTCTGAGCACAGAAGGTATAGCATGGTTGCAGAGTGGATGATCAGAGTATAAGACAAATGTCAATAAAAAGCTAGGAGAATTCAGCAGAAGAGAGGCAGAGACCTGTATTCTGGAAAAACCAGGAAGCTTTGTGGGAAAGCTCACGGGAAGCTCCCAGGATAGGAAGCATCTCCATGGAGACCCCTGGAGAAGAGGGGCGGGCAGCGAGTGCAGGAGGGGACCCCGGGAGCAAACACAGCATCCCATCCAGTTTCCAAGCTGGGCTGGGCGGTGGCTCTGGGAGTGGGGGAGGGGGGGCGGAAGGGGAGAGTGAGGCATTTGGTGGGTTGGGAGCAGACTGTTAAGAACACTCTAGAGTTTAGACTTTGGGCAACAGAAGCCAGATATTTTTCACACAGTGTAGACATGAGCAAAGCTATGCAAACCTCTTAGTAATGGAAAGGGAGGGGAAGGGTAGGGAATGGGAAGGAGAAACACCAGTTAGAAGTTATGCTGTGGTCCGGAAGCAAGACTGCGGAAGTTGGAGCAGGACCGTGAACATGGAGAGAGACAGACAGAAGCGGTACCAATGGGCAGGAGAGAAGGGGACGTATTTATGAGGCTCTCCACAGTGCAGGGCGTCACCAGTCTCTTCACTGAACCCTCAGAGGGCCCGTGAGGAAGACCTATTATCCCCAGGCTGCAAAGAGGAAGGGGCTCAGGGTAAGTAATTCACATCAAGGTGCTGCCTTTCTCACAGCTGAATTCCATTTCCAACGTTTTCAGTTCCAAGCGTGGGGGCACCACTAGGTGGCGCTAGACAGCAGGCCATTAAACACTCAGGTGCGTTTGGGAAAAGAGGCCAAGCCCTGGAAGTTCCTGTGTTTTAAGGTCACGAGAAGGCATGTCCCAGCCAGGGAAGAGAGCTGTCCTCGAAGGGGAGGGGATGGGCACCAGAGGAACCCCGACAGTCTAGGTTAGAGAGCAGCCAGAGATGTGGCTGGGGTGGGACCCAGGCGGCGGCCAGAGGAGGAGCCTCCCGTGCGGGCAGTGGGCAGTGGGACACAGGAAGAGGAGCGAGCAGGGTTTTATAAAGCAGCAGAGTCTGTGCAAGGCTCTCAGGAACTTCACCACTAACAATCTGCTGAAGAGCAGGGCCTCCTGCAGGGCCCCTCGCCTGTGAACAACACGCGTCCGAATATACACACTGCAATGCATGTGTTAAAAACAAGCACCGCCATCCTGGGGTTCTTTGCACCTGAGGACACCCCCACCTCGTCTGGCTCAGCTGCTCATCTTCACACACACTCGGACTCCACTGACGTCCCTCTGTGGCCCCAGTGACAGCCCAGGACTGCGTGCCCAGCGGCCGCCACCCCCAGGGAGAAGCCAGCACCCACCGTGAGCTGGTGATCCGTCCCCAGCATGTGCTTCTGCTCCTTGCCCGGCGAGTCCCTGCTGATGTGGCCCACCACAAAGAGCGAGGCGGGCAGGCGGATGGCCGGGCTGGCCAGCACACTCCCCCAGAGGGCAGCATAGAACACCTCTTTGCCGACCACCAGGGACAGTCTCAGGAGCAGAGCGTCTGTTCTGTGGACAAGAGATTACAGAGTTTCAGGGCTCCTTCCCCATGTGCCCATGTCTCACTGTGCTGCGCCAGGAAGAGCCCCGCTCGCTCTCCCTGGCCATGGAAAGCACTATCTGAGCTGTTGCTCTCTCGTCTTTCTGTGTTTGTTCACCTGCCACTGTCACTGAATCTGATAAACACACACACCCTGGGAGCTACAGCTTCCTGGCCTACAGGCAGCATGTGACAGGCCATGTCGCCACAGCACCGAGGTCACCGCAGCACCCAGGTCACCGCAGCACCCAGGTCACCGCAGCACCGAGGTCACCGCAGCACCCAGGTCACTGCAGCACCGAGGTCGCCACAGCACCGAGGTCACTGCAGCACCGAGGTCACCGCAGCACCGAGGTCACCGCAGCACCGAGGTCGCCACAGCACCCAGGTCACCGCAGCACCCAGGTCGCCACAGCACCCAGGTCGCCACAGCACCCAGGTCGCCGCAGCACCCAGGTCGCCGCAGCACCCAGGTCACCGCAGCACCCAGGTCACCGCAGCACCCAGGTCACCGCAGCACCCAGGTCACCGCAGCACCCAGGTCACCACAGCACCCAGGTCACCGCAGCACCGAGGTCACCGCAGCACCCAGGTCACCGCAGCACCCAGGTCACCAGAGCACCAGGGTCAAGGTCACTGCAGCACCCAGGTCACCGCAGCACCAGGGTCAAGGTCACTGCAGCACCCAGGTCACCGCAGCACCAGGGTCAAGGTCACTGCAACACCAGGTCAAGGTCACCGCAGCACTAGGTCACTGCAGCTATGCAGCTACTGCACAGGATCTTAACAAAGGAATCTGGCCAGGAGCAGTGTGCAGGCATCAGGGGTTAGAAAGCCAGCGTGAACACTAAGGCCTAACACTGGCCCAAATCCCCATTCCTCCGGTTCTCTAAGCAGCACAAACCAGCAACAGACACTGTGGGTCACCCACCTGCTTGAGCCCCAGCCTACCTCACCCCTTGCATTTCCGCCAACATGACACCGTGACCCACCACACCCCGCTCATGTCCTTGCACAGTGCTTGCTGGTGGTGTCGGCTCAATTCCGGAGAACTTTGAAGAAACAGCTGCCAAACTCTCTCAAACAGACGGGATACAGTGACAAAAACATCTTGTGCGATCGCCTCAATTACTGTACCCAGACGTCCGGTCAGAGATTCTAGAACCCTCGCCCAGCATCTCCCTCGGAGAACTGGCACTGAACAACTTCTGGGGCTGCAGACACTGGGCGTGGCTTCCTGTCCCAGCCCATCTACTCAGTGACCCATGCAGCTTTAGTCGCTCTGGGTTCAATGTCAAGAAACCACAGTGTAAGGAAAAAATAGTGAACCCCCATTTCTCAACTAAGAGAACACACAGAAACACCCCAACTATTGACACCCTTCTGTCATTCACTCTGACAGATTTTTTTAAATGCAGGCCATTTTGGGAACTGGTGTTCATCTGTCAGATAATGGAAAAAGCATTTGCACACACACAAACATACATGCACCTGGTTAGTCAACATGAATGAGCCAGAACCTCTAGGAAGAGCCTGGGTCTAGGAGTCAAGAGACAGAGTCTGGTAAAGGTCCTCTCGCTGACCCCTCTGTGACCTTGACCTTTCACCTCACCATGGGCCGGCACCAGGCATGGTGGTCAGGCTTTGAAATGGCAGGGAGCCAGACTGCCTCCTAAGGCAGAGGATCCAAGTGACCCCACCCACAGTACACGTGATTCTCCCCCAGAACGGAGAGCTGCACCCGCCCACTCCATGTGACAGCCGGAAACGGTCAGGCTACATTCCTGGTGGGCTGTCAAATCCCACACAGATCCTGGTGACTCAAATCACCCTTGGGCACTAGCACCCGCCCTCACGTCATTGATTACTTGGTTCCCTTGGCTAGCAGACCCTGGATCAATTCCTTGATTCCACCCCTGCACGCCCCACCCTCCCAGGGCAGCCCCAACACCAAGGCAAAGGTGGGGTGACTAGGGACTGGCGTGGAACGAGTGGTGGGTGTGTAATCACATGAAAACTGTTGGAGCCAGAGGTTTCTAGGCCTCCCGGTCGGGCTGCACGTGGGCCCTGAAAGCGATCACATGAGCAGAGGCTGCCTGCTCTATTCATGTGGGAAAGCCTCCCATCAGTTCTCCAGAGAAGCAGGACACCGTGTACACTCCGCAGTCTGAATGGGTGTCTGCTCTCCCCCACCTAAGCAGGGATGGAACCGCCTGCCGTGTCAGCTTCACAAATTTCTCCAAGTGCTACTGAAAGCGTCCAGCCAGCCTGCTAAGCATCACCTTTTCACGCCCTGCCCAGCAAGGAGACCTGGCCTGGCTTTCTTATTGGCAAGCAGCCTAGTGCGGCAGGAAGGACTCGGATCTGCTATTCGTGGGTCAGAACCCCATCACTGTCACTCGGATTGAGAGACCCGGAAACCTTGCCTTCCTCCCCACCCGAAAAGAGGTGTTCCCAGGAGACACGGTACTTGGGTCAGCAGAGACCAGATCAGATATGTGCACGGTTGGCCCCACTTCACACCTGGCCTGCTCCGTGCATCTCTGCACTTTCCCCCAGATTCTCCCACAAGACGCCAAACGGCTTTGCCCCATGACAGCCTGGACGGGCGGAAGCCGCGGTGCGCTGAGACCCACCTGTCGTAGATCTCCGAGCCCTCCTCCAGGCCGGGCAGCAGGCCGATGACGAAGGCCCTGGAGACTGGGCAGGAGCAGCCTCTGCAGTGGCAGGAAGTACTTCTCATACAGGCCCAGCAGCACGGGCCGCACCGACATGGCCGCGTGCGCCAGGAGCGGGAACAGCCCACAGCTTGGGGGAGAAGAGGCGAGAGGGTGAGTGAGACCCACCCAGGAGTTCCAGATGGGCCGCCGGCGTCCAAGCTGGAGATGCAGACCCCTGCCTGTCCTGAGATGTCAGGACGCACTGCCAGCACCGAGGGGGCCACGGGCCAGCACGCACCCACACCCTTAGAGAGACGCCTGGAGGACGGGCTCTGGGAGGTGAGCCCTCGTCTCCTGGTGACCACTGCACACCCCTGAGCTCTGCAGTTTGTCACTCACTGATCTTGTGAAGGGAACACGGTCACCTGGATGATAAGGGCCCTGGGGAAGCCGGCGTACCTGTACAGGAACAAATCCTTGGCCAGCCATTTGGTGCCCACAATTTTAAAGATGATCTCATAGGTTTCCAGGGCCTTCAGGTGCACCCCACTGGGCAGGGCAGGGTGCAGGCACTGAGCCAGTCTCTTGCTGATGAGGAGCCGTCGTGGCAACAGGGAATACTTCAGGTTGCTCTGAAGAGCCTGGAAAACAAGAGAAACGCACGAGGAAGAAGGTGATGATGACCATGGCAGACACCAGCAGGCCCAGGTGGCTGTGAGAGACGAGACAGAACAGGAGAACAGAGCGACTGGACGAGGGCCTGGGTCACCAGCCAGGCTCCAGCACACGATGCCGGGGATGCCCCCAATGCTGGGATGAGGCAGGCTCCGGGCTTGAGAGCCAGGGAAAGCTGGCTCCCTCCAAGTGACTGTCAGGCCACACGCGAGCACCTGTGCACGGTGAGGCGTGTGCTTCCCTGGGGAGGCCCCGTCTACACAGAGCAGGCACACGCATTCCACGTGGGGCGAGGCCACCTCCGTCCCTGGGAAGACTGCTCCCTGGATTCCCCTGGCCCTCTGTCCGGGGAGAGGCGGGGTCTGAACTGCCCCTCACAGCCAGGTGGTGCCGGAAGAGATGGGTGGGGACCTCTCGGCTGGGACACAGGCCCTGCTGGCTCCAGGGCTGTGTGTCCCCAAACAGGACCCGGGCCCTGTCTGTGCTAACGTACCCCTGGTGTGTGCTTACGGGGTGTGAGCGGTCAACGCCGACCATCCGGGCGCCAAGCACCATGGCCGGGTGGGTCCTCGTGACTCAGATACTGCGTGTCTGTCACAATGGCGGACGTACTCACACAAATATTTACCGAAGCCGACAGGGTGAAGTCCACACTCCTTAAACCAGCCACTCGAAGGCCTCCACAGCACACCTCCTGCCGCTTCAGCTTCACACCCTAACAACACAGCCCCTGCGGCCTCAGCTGACCCTCGCTGGCCCTCTGCCCGAAAGGCCTTCCTTCCCACCCCCTGCTGATTTCCTCACACGAAACCAGCTCGGCGCCCCTCGTGGAGGCAGAATGGTCCCCTCCCACATTCAGTTTCTCCTCCACTGGGGTCCACGTGCACGCCTGCCACCGACTTACAATGCTGTTCCAGCAACTGCCTGCCTAATGGTCTGACTTAGGCGGCCGGCCACTCAGAGGGAGCAGGTCTGTCTCCCTCTCTGCTGTCTTCAGCCCTCTGTGCCTAAGCACAGTAGGCTGCCTGGAGGAAGTAGCAGACTCGGGCAATGCCAACTGCACTCTGCCCGTGAGTCAGAGCCGCTGGCCCCGGACCATCTTAGGACACAACAACTTTATAAACAAACAAAAAGATCCCACCTCTAAAATAAATACTGAGGCTTCACAGGAGGTAAAGGGATGAGAAGGAAAAGGGTATTTTTCATCAGAAGCCTATAGTCTAACTAAACTCTCAAGTTCAATAAAACTACATTTTTTAAAAAACTAGTGACCTGGTGCACAGATTCGTGCACACTGAAAGGAAATTAGAAGGTGGCCAGTGGGGCGAGACTGGGCCAGATGGGCTGGACACGCCCTGGAGCCAACTTCCCACAGTCTCTCCCCAGCCGGCTGCACCCGGGATGATGCCGTGGCTCAAAGGGTGTCTGCAGAGTGAGCTGGGGGGGGGGGGGGGTCCTCTGGCAGGTGGGATCCCTTGGCCTGGCCTGCGGGTATCGGGCTGAAACCAGCTCTCAGACATCCCCCAAGGGGTCCCAGAGTGCGAGAGGGCATTCTGCAAAGTTGCTGTCATACAGGGTGTGAAACACAAATCCAAGTGTGCAGTAAACCAGACTCGGGGCCGACAGTGCCCCAGCAGCAATATAACCCACGGCCAAAGGTAGAATTACACGGCCCCGTGAGGAATCGGGTTCCCTTCTCTCTAGTTTTGGGGTGCGTCACCCAAGAACCACCGCTGCCAAGTCACTGCAGCTTGGCAGCTCCTGCGTTGAGTGTCTGCCCCCTGGTGGTCAGTGTGTGTCATAGCTACCGGTTGGACAAACACTTAGCATGTTAGCCTTTTATATACATAGATAGATAAGCTATTGTGGCTGAGTTGGTTGATCATCATCCTGTGCAATGAAAGGTTGCCAGTTCAATTCCTGGTTAGAGAATATGCCAGTTTCAGGCTCAATCCCAGATAGGGGGCTTGCAGGATTTATGTTCCATTCTCACATCGATGTTTCTCTCTCTCTCTCTCCCTTTCCTCTCTAAAAATCAATAACAAATCCTTAAAAAATAGATAAACTAGAGATTTACCTTGAAACATTATTTTTCAGAGTCTAATATCTTAAAACAAAGGTAAAGCCAACAGAATATTTACATGTGCTTATATCCAAAGAATCCCCAAAAACAAACAATGGAGGGAGGAGGTGATAGAAACGCATGCTGTTGGCTTTGCCTCCCTCATGCTCCCCTTCCGGGGCCGGGGATAGAGCCTGCAAACTGGGCACGTGCCCTGATGGCGAATCGAACGCCTAACCTCTCGGTTCATGGGATGACTCCCAACCAACTGAGCCACACCAGCTGGGGTCCAAATCTGACCTTTGCTCCGTGAGTTCTAAGGTCACCTGAGGTGCAAAGGAGACACCCAAGTGTCTGTTTGCCTCGGGCTGTGCCCACCGCTAGGTCTCATTTCTCTGCCCTCCTGAGCCTAGACGAAGCAGCTAGACTCACGCTGGCCAGTGAGGTGAGCGGGGTCACTCGTGGCACTTGTGGCACAGGCTTTAGAAGTCATATTGAATGAAAAATTTTCGCATCGTAGGACCGGAGTCAGAATCTCCAGGTGGAAATGCTCTCCGCGCAGGAGACTCGGAGTGCTCCCGGCCCTGGACTCCCCAGGCTGCACTCCTGCTCCCAGTGACAGCACACGGAGGAAACAGGGTTGCGGCCCCCCTGAAAACACGTTCTGTGTGAGCAGCACTAAGCAGCATCCCCAAAACATGCTTGATACAGAATACACCCAACTCTGGGTGTCATTAAGGAAAGGTGCTTTCTCCTGATAACCCTGTGCAGCTTGGGGCGAGGGCCAGTGAGGGAGAACCAGCTGCTCCAAGTGAA
>NW_005871600.1:501323-512681 GCF_000147115.1 Myotis lucifugus | reverse complement strand
CAGTTCCCTCTCCCCCCTCCAGCTGTTGCAGCGGTTCCCTCTCCCCTCCAGCTGTTGCAAAGGTTCCCTCTCTCCCCCCCAGTTGTTGCAAAGGTTCCCTCTCCCCCCTCCAGCTGTTGCAGAGGTTCCCTCTCCCCCCTCCAGCTGTTGTAGAGGTTCCCTCTCCCCCCTCCAGCTGTTGCAGAGGTTCCCTCTCCCCCCTCCAGCTGTTGCAGCCCTGACCCTGCCTTTCTCCTTCCAGGCTCTGTCCCCTCACATTGCTGGGAGGACCCTCTCCATGGAGAAAGGCGTAGAGCAGGGGTCCTCAAACTACGGCCCGAGGGCCACATGCGGCCCGCCGAAAACATTTATCGGGCCCGCCGGGTGTTTTTGCCGCCGCTGCCTGTCCTGCTTAGCAGCCGACTCGTCCCGGGCCCGCAGTGCGCATGTGTGGAATGTCTGAGGGACAGTGAACTGGCCCCCTGTTTAAAAAGTTTGAGGACCTCTGGCGTAGAGCATGGTTCCATTGTTGGGGGAAGTTCCATTGTTTGGGTTGTGTTTTTCAGGAAACCAAAAACCCAAAGTGACTGGTCACTGAAAAATGATGCATATTAAAAACATTTTTTGAGACATGTTCTTCTACAACTATAGAATAAATATCTCAGGAAAACAAATTAATTGGGAAGGAAAAAAGGGTCATGTTTCCAAAATCACTTTTTAAACATCTAAACAGAAAGGAGAAACTATAATTAAACAGGAAATTAAACTTCCTTGTTTCTTTCGCTCATGGACTAGACTAGTTTAAAAGTATTACTTGAGCTATCGTTAAGGCATAATTGCAATATTTATAACCTCACCGGATTCATGGGCTCAGCAAAACAAAATAATAAAACACAAAATAAAAGTTTGAAAAAATAGGCTTGACCCACACCCGAGCTTCATTAACAGAGACCAGGAAGTGTCTTACTGGCTCCACCCAGATAGCGTCTGTCATGTTGATTTACTGTGACACAGTCTGACCCTCTCTGGGACTCGTAGCCGGTCCAGAACGGTCGTGGGAGAAACACCATAAAAACCCCAAAGGGTAGACCATGGGCTCAAAAAGTAATTCAATTCACTTAAAATGATTCAAAAGCTGATTCAGTAAGTTTTATGTTGTGCATATTTTACCTAAAATGGTTAAGATGATAAACTGTATGTGTATTTTATCACAATTTTTAAAATGTTAAAGGTAGTTTCACAACATGGGCGGGGGAACTGTGTGTGATTCTAAACTGTGTTAGCCTGTGAAATGAAATGGCAAATGTTCCCTTTCCCCATTGAGAGCCAAGCACCGAGTGAGGCTGACTCAGAGCGCCAGGTGCTCGTCGCCAGTTAAAAGCATCTCCATCAAGCAAATGGCACAACACCGCCTGGCTTCCTTCTGGAAGTCGGCCAGCTTTATAAGGATGCTCGTTTCCTGCCGCGAAAACAACGCAGTACATGAGTAAGACCGGCCAGGTGGCAGCGGCTGGAACACTCATTAAGCATTTGCCACAGGCCACCAGCAGTGCTCACCCTTCCAGAAAGAAGGGCAACAGAACAGGACTGGCCAGGGCCTCCCACATGAAAGGAGGCCAAACACCGACGCGGAGTGTGTCCTGCCTCCCCTGAAACGGCAGTGGCCTGGCCACCTTGCCAGGCTGGGTGAAGTGGAGTGACAGCTGGAGAAAAAGGCACAACACGGGCGGGGACTCACGGGCAGCCAGTGAGGTCAGCTCTTGTTTAACTGGGGGACTGACAGTGTTCAACTCCTCTGTAAACGAGGAGCTTCCTCCTCAGAAGCGTCACCGTCACCGTCACTGCACTGCAGCAGGGCCCCCAATCATCAACTCAGCAGGTTCCGACAGCCACCCCCAGATCCCAGGGGCACGGAAGCCCCGGCAGCAGCTCAGACAGCTGCGTCAGAATACACTGTTTCCTTTTTAAAACTCTTCTTCTGAATCCGCTTTACCTTGTCGCAGTGAATATTGACTTGCACTTTCTGGGCAAATACCTTGCCAGGCCACAGAGGCGGGCACAGTGGTGGTGGACGTGCAGCTGGTACTAAGCATCTGGACGTACCACCTGCTGGAGCCCCGGGCCTGGCAGCTCACACTCACTTGGAGCAGTTCAGCTGCTGGCTCGGCTGTGGAAGGGGCGCTCTGCTGGTCTCACTCGGAGGAAGAACCCAGAAAGGCAATACCGGGGATACGATGGGGGACATGATGCGGGACACGGGGCCCACCTCTCATCAGCTGTGCAGCCCGTCACAGCGACCTGACCACCCGGCTTCACACACAGAAAGAGTGCCGTCACCTACCATCGGCAGGTCATGGGAGTGTCATTCTGTCTGCACTTGCCGAGCGTGTCAGGGTTAACACTGAACACCCGCACACACATACACACACGACAGGAGCGCCATGGCCCCCCAATCTCCTGGTTAAGATGACCGGGGAAGCGACACGCTGTCTCACAGACCACCTACAGCACAGGTTCCAATTCTGCTCTTTATTCTGTCCCTCCGGAATTTACTACAGCATGCAGACCGTAAAAGCCACTCACCCTCACCACGGTCACACATGCTCCCCGCCTTCCTATGAAGAAACACAGATGGCTGGTGGCACGCTTTCCATGTCCCCAGACTTACATTTCACTCATTTCTCAGCTGCTCAGCACTCCCTGACATCCACACCCTCACCCTGACCCCATGGGGGCCTCCCAGCGGCCCTGGCTCAGCTGAAATACTGCCCGTGGGGCTGGAAGGCCTCAAGCAAGTCTGAGCCTCAGTGTCTTCACCAGCCTCTTGACCTGACCCTTGTAGACCACAGCACTGTTTCTATTTGCATTTAAAGATGTCTTACTTATTCATCACTAATTTACTCACTGAATTTCTGTGCTCATGCAGGAGTCCAAGAAATCTAACCATCACTACTAGTAAAGCCTTAAGAAAATTCTTTATTCACATCAACTCCTAGCAAGTGTCCTTTTTAGTTTTCAGGTGTCCTTTTTATTTTTATTTTTTTCAGGTGGCCTTGAATGCAGAGGCAATCACTAAGGCTTGCTCCCTCCAGCGCCTTCTCAAACCCCCTGTCCAGTAACTGATCTGGTGCTGACACTGCCCGCTGCCACCCGGACACTCCCAGGCTCGGGCTGACCCCCAGGCATCAGTCTGAGGGGTTCTCCTACCAGGTGAGGCAGCAATCACCTTGCTCCAAACCTTCCTGGAAGCTCCATGGCTGCCTGCCCTCCCAGAACAAAACCCGAGACCGGCCCGGTACCTCCTCCCTCTACTCCTGTCACCTCTCAGCCAGCCACGCCCTCCCCCACTGCACCTTGGACCCAGGCCCAGGCCCCAGATGGCCTCCCCAGCAGCTCACTCACTGCATCCAGGCCTCTGCTCAAACCTCAAATGTCACGTTATCAGAGCCATCTCTGTCTAACCTGGCACCCATCCTCCGCCCTTCCTGGTTTACTTTCCTCTTAGCACTGAGCACATTTCTGTTTGCTGTCCACCTCCTGCCACCACTGCCCTGCACCCTGAGAGTAGGAACGCCGTGTTGACTGCTGTGTCCCCAGCACCCAGGTGTTCATGCCTCGGTCCTGTTCCTGTATCAGTTTGCCAGGCCTGCTGTAACAAAGCACCACACAGCACACACAGCAACAGAAATGCGCCTGCACAGCCTGCAGGCCCGAAGTCCAAGATCCCGGGGTGGGCAGGGCTGGCTCCTCCTGAGGCTGCGGGAGGCCCTGCTCCAGGGGCCTCTCTCACTCTGGAGTCAGCTGACAATCTCTGGTTCCTCGGCTCATCGTTGCATCACCCAGCCTCTGCCCTCATCCTCACATGGTGCCTTCCCCACATGCTGTCTGAGTCCAGATTTCCCCTTTTTACAAGGACACCAATCACACTGGATCAGGACCCACCCTAAATGACTTCATTTTCACTCGATGTCCTCTGTAAAGACCCCATCTCCAAATGAGGCCACCTTCTGAGGTACTGGGCGTTAGGACCTCAATTTTTTTTTTTTTGAGGATATAATTCAACCCATAAAAATCACAGCCACATGACATTGGGCACGTGAATTTTCACCAGTAAAACAGGGCTAATAATTGCAGCCACCTCGCTGGGATGATGAAGACAGTGCCCCTCACACAAAGAGGTGAACCCTGTCCCTTCTGTGAGCCTCGCAGGCACAGGCATGAAAGAAGCTCAGGCGCTGGGCTCTGCAGCCAGGCAGCCAGGGTCTGAGTCCTCCCTCTGCCACTTGCTGCCCATGACTTTCACAAGTTGCTTAGACTGAGACCAATGTCAAGACAGGCTGTGAGGGTTACACAGTAACGCATGGCAGGTCCTCAGCACACGGTACGCTCTCTAGGAGTGTTGTCTGTCACAGGCAGGGCTGAGGTAGGGACAGTGTCACCCTCATCCCACCGATATCTTGTAAGTTTTTCACGGGGCTGTTCCCACTCACTGCCTAATCACAGCAGCAGGACAGGAAGCTCCAGCAAAGAGGACACAGTAGTGGGATTAGAGAACTGGGTACCAACCAGGACAAAAACTGGTATTTTTAAACTTTTATCCAATACGACTCACATCCAACTGCCTTCACACATCTACCTGATGACACTAACCCATCCCAAAGTGACCCCGCCTCCCTGCCCACCCACGGAGCCAGCTCCTCCGCTCTCCCCACCCCATCCTTGCCTCACGTCCTCACGTCTCCTCAAGCTGAAGACCCGGGAGAAAGCCTGGGAGTCGCACTTGGCTCCTCTTTTTCTTACACCCCACATCTTATCCACAAGGAGTCCTGTTAGCTATTCCCACGAAGTCTGTTTGGAATCCACACCTGCCCCACAGCACCACCTCCTTACAGGAACAGCTCTGCGGTGTCCCTATCTCTGCCTCCCCGACCCCTCCCATCTCCTGACCCATCCTGTTTCCTGCCCCAGAGAGCAGCTGGAAGTGCTTCCAGCAAACCAGGCGGGAAGCCAGGCCATGCCCTCTGCTCAGCTCCCAGGGCTCCCTGAGGACTCGGTGGCCACTGTCAGGCTCGCTTTAAAGGACCTACAAGACCAGGAGCCCTCCCAACCCCTTGCCACTGTGGCCTCATCTCCTATGCTCTCCCCATCCCTCGCTTGCTCCGTGGCCTCACTGGCCTCAGACATGGCACAGCCTCGGAACTTGGTCAAATGGCACCTTCTCGGCAAGGCCTTCCTCGATGAACCCATTTAATATTGTGCCATCCCCCCAACACTTACTGTCTCCTCCCTCCTTACCGTTCCCACAATACTCATCCAGCTAAGATCCCAGGTATTTTGTTTATCGCCCAGCTTCCCCTTTGTTCTCTGCTGTACCCTGATACCTAGAACAGTACTGGCATGTTGTAGGCGCTCAAATACCTATTGAATGATGAATGGCCAATGCTTGAAAAGCTCCTTAAAGAAAGGTTGTAACAGCCCTAACCGGTTTGGCTCAGTGGATAGAGCATCGGCCTGTGGACTGAAGGGTCCCGGGTTCAATTCCGGTCAAGGGCATGTACCTTGGTTGCGGGCAAATCCCCAGTAGGGGGTGTGCAGGAGGCAGCTGATCGATGTTTCTCTTTCATCGATGTTTCTAACTATCCCTCTCCCTTCCTCTCTGTAAAAAATCAATAAAATATATTTTTAAAAAAAGAAAGGTTGTAACTGTACTTGATAACCTGCATTTAAATTCCACTCCTAGGTATATGCCCTAAAGAAGGGAGGACAGGTGCTCAAACAAAATTTGTACACAAATGTTCATCGCAGCACTAAATAGCCCCAAGGTGGAAACCTAAAGGTCACCAACGGATGAATGGATACACAAAATGTGGTCTATCCTTACTATGGAATATTATTTGGTCATGAAAAGGAATACAATACTGATACATCTCACAACTTGGATGAACCCTGAACACATGCTAACTGCAAGAAGCCAGACACAAAAGGCCACCTATTGTCTCATTCCGTCTCTCCATGTCCATAGACACAGAAAGCATCTCAGTGGGGCGGGGGCGGGGCAGGGCTGGGAAGGATTTCAGCTGGGGATGGTGGAAATGTTCTGGAACTAGACAGTGGTGATTCACCACATCGTGAATGTACTGAAATCCCTTTAACAATACAGTCTAAAATGGTTAATGGTAAATTTTATGTTAGGTGATTTTTACCTCAACATAAAAATAATGAACACACACCCTCCAAAAATAAGTATGCTATCTTTAGATTGCAAGAGAGTCTAGAACTGAAACGTCAAAACATCTGGAAGAACCTGCATACAACTAAATCCTACCCCAGCGCCTCTCCCTTCCCCTGACAGAGGAAGCCACCTTCAGGCACGACAGCGAGTGTGGTGTCAGCCTGGGAATTCCTGAGCCAGAGCTCTAAATCCGACTCCTAGGCTCTTACTTGCTCTTTTCTGACATCTGTGCATCCAGCCAGTGCCCAGCCGTGACGACCACAGGTTGTAAATATACTTTGCAGGACAAACATAGCTTCCGGGCACAACCTGTGATCACTGCCTATCTGCGCATGCCCGATGGCCTGGGGAGTGCGGGGAGCTGCTTTCTGGCAGCCGGGTGGACTGGGCCAGGCACTGCACCAGGGTCAGCCTGCTGGCATCCCTCACCCCGCCCTATACCTTGAAGAGGTAGATGGAGAAATCCTTTCTCTTGAGTGAGGTTTGTCAGAGTCCCCTGTGTCTGCGACCTGGGGACTGGAGAGCTGCAGAGTAGGGAGGGGCACCCCCAACTCCCACATAGCACTGGGCTCAAAAGGCAGGTATCCCAGCCAGGAGTTCCGGCCCCACAGCCACGGAGCCCAGATATCCTCTACCTACGGTCACACGGTCCTCTGAGCGCTTGGCCATTACTGTGCCATCCTCCTGAGCAGCATGGGAAAATACAACGGTCCCATCACAGCACACAAGGTCAAGCCCGCACGTGACCAGTTTGGGTCTTCCTAGGCCTGACCTCTTCTCCTCGTCCAAACACACACACAATTTCCGGGTAGATTTCATCCTTTACTCTTCCAGGGGTTACCAATCAGCAGAAAAATGGTCAAGAGTAAACCAAAGCCTGACTGGTGTGGCTCAGTGGTTGAGTGTTGACCTATGAACCAGGAGGTCACGGTTCGATTCCCAGTCAGGGCACATGCCCAAGTTGTGGGCTTGGTCCCCAATGGGGGGCATGCACGAGGCAGCCATTCTCTGTCATCATTGATGTTCCTATCTCTTGCCCTCTCCCTTCCTCTATGAAATCAAGAAAAATATTTATTTAAAAGTAAACCTAAGAAGAAAAAGCCATATCAATCCTAAGCAGTACAAAGAGAACAATCCATCTTTGAGTAATTGATTGGGCAATTTCATTGTCTACTAATGTCCACACTAATGCTATGCTCAGGGAAAAAGCTGGAAGGAGGGATGTGCACTGATTGGTTAACAGTGGTGTAAGAGTAAGGCAGTCCCTTAGAAAAGTAAAAGGACAGCAGTGTCCCGCCTCCACGCAATCCAAACGTGCTCCGCCCACATACCTTGTTGAGCTTGCCCAGTGAAGAGATGAGATCCGCCCATTCACTGGAGGACTCAAAATTTCTTAAAGCCTTTTCAATCCCTGAAGAGTAATTTTTGTATCGGTAGTCATGTAATAGTTCCTGCTCTTCTGGATCCATCTTACATTCTCACAGCAGAGAAAGTATCTAAAAGCGAATCAAAAATAAACAAATGAGGCAGCTATTCAAGGACACACATCGCACCTAGCCCAGAGCTACCGAGGACAGATGTCCGTCCACAAACTCCCGGGGTAGGTGATCCAATTCAAATATTTAGCAAGGCTTCTGGGCCAGGCACTATGGTAGATAAAAGATAAACAGTTCCGGCCTCCTGGATTCTGAGCGGGACAAAGGGACGGAGCAGGCAGAAGCAAAATGCCAGGGTTTTACTTCATTGACAAAATAATTCTAGGACGGAAACTTACAAATCGGATGATACATATTGTTCCCGATGGGTAACTGTGAATGCAGATGGCCCCTCCGATTGTAGGGCGTTTATAAAACCTGAGGAAACAAGCTTTTTGGCAGTCCAACCCTCTACAACTAGACTAGGACAGAGAATTGGAAATATTCTCGAAGAAAATCTGGTGGGAAAAATGTTAAAAAAACATGAGATGTAAGAGTGTAGCGTCTGACAGCCTGTCCAGTTACTAAGCTCCAATCACCCACCAGGTGCTGCCCTGACAGCTTTAGGCCAGAGTGTAGAGTCTGGATGTAGGGTGGTTACACCAGGGCCCAAGCAACCCTCATTTTATTCTTCTTGCCCTTGAATATTCCTGTGGTTAGAGACATTCATTATATATGAACCCCTGCAGCTATTACAAAGCCCAAGATGTAGCCGATCTATTCCCAACTCCAACAGCATCCACTTCCCTTTATTTTTATCCCCACTGTGACGAAGGGAAACAAAGAACAGGGAATGCTGCACTGACCTGACTTTGTGTAAGCACCCCTCATTTATACGATGTAAAGTACACAATACACATACGTGCTTATGTCATTCTGTTCTTACTCATTTAAAGATCTGATAGCATGTACTGCTGATCTATGAAGTGTTCTATGTTTACGACTTCAGGGGCTCATAGGTATGAAAGGACACCCTCCCTCCCGTGTCCCCCACCAGGTCCAACCCCAGGGCCAGGGCAGCTCTGTGCATTTGTCTGTTCTGTAGGCTTACACATCCAGAAGCCTGTAAGGTTCCAGGCTGCCTTCAATATGTACATTTTGAAATAAAAATATTTCCTATTAAAAATATCTGAAAGTCAACCCATCAGTCTATTCAAACAAATTAGAACTCTGGGAAGTACTCAACAAGATATGGAAAGGTTGGCATTCCTGGCACCAAGCCTTGGGTCCTCTTTCTTTCTCTCTTTATCTTCAGTGATCTCCCCATTCCTATAACTTACAAATATGATCTTCATGCCAATGACCCCTGGATTTATAACACCTGCCCAAACCTCCCCTCAGATGTCCTGACTCATGTAAATGTCCACTGGACCCCTCCACCTGGAAGTAGCACAGGTGTCTCCAACTTAGTGCATCCCAAACCAGACTCTCAAGCGTCCCTCAGCAAAATGTGGCCTCGCTGCCTTCATTTACTGGCCCCGGTGAAGGGCCATATCTCCGAATGGGCAATGAGAAGGAACAAAGTACTGGCACGGGCTGCAGGGAGGATGAACTTGGGAAATACTCGCTTAGGGGAAGAAGCCGGTCACAAAAGGCCACGTATGATTCCATTGGTGTTAAATGCCCAGAATAGCTGAATCTATACAGTCGGCAAGTAGATTGGTGGTTGCCGAGGGTGGGGAGAAGGAACAGGGAGTAACTGCAAATAGGCACCAGGGATCTTTTTAGGGAAGTGGAAATGTGCTAAAATTGGATTATGACGATGGCTGCACAACTTTGCAAATTTACTAAAAAATCCCTGAATTGTATACTCGAATGAATGTTATGCTATACCTCAATAAGGCTGTTTTCTAAAAACTTGATTCTATCTGCTCAGCATGCTCCTTCCTCAGAAAGTGGCTCCCCATCCACGGATCCTTTGACATCATTCCCGACTCTTCCTTCTCTTCACCTGCCACACTCAACGCCCGTCCAGTTGGCTCTTCTCCCCAAACACCTGTGGACTCGCTCTCTTTCTATTGCACCTCTGTGCACGCACCTCTCTCTTGCAAGCCTGCAGAGGCCTCTGAATGCTTCCCCTTCACTCTGGCCCCCTCCAATGCACTTTCACACAGGGCTCCAAGAATCCTCTTCACGTGAATTAAAACACGTCCCCAACACATTTAAACTCTCCCCATTAAACTTACAATAAATCCGAACTCCTCCCCACTAACCGTGTGGCCTACAAGGTTCCACCTACCTCTCTCTTCAAGGCACTCTGCTTATCCTAAGACTGACTCGCACAGGGGTCCTTGAAGTCCACAGGTATGGGCGGCTAGTTAGCAGGAAGAGAGCCTTGTCAGCGATCAGGTGTGTGCTCAGGGCAATGAGGGTGTCGGCCAGGTAAGAGCAGGTAACTGGAGCAGTTCAATGTTATGGTTGGCTATATGAAGAAAGAACTAGTCAGCGTAACTAACAGCACAGGTGAGAAGTTTGGAAATAGTCATTCAAGCAAGCTCCTTTATTTCAAAATCTGGGGCATTCAATATTACGCATTAAGGAAGTCTTCTGGGTGGGCTTGGTAAATCCATCATTTATGCATGCATTTCTCATGTAACACACAAGAGTCCTAGGACCTGGGTACCATGGGCCTCCAGACGAGGATGCTGGGAATCAAGTCCTCCAGAAAACGGCCCCGGTCACCGGGCAAGCAACTGGCAGCATCAGGATCCCAGCTCAGGCCAGCTCAAAGCCACAGAGCCGAGCCTTCACTACATTATGCTACAGGTAAAAGGAAGAGTTCAGCCCTTAAAGTAGCTCTTTTGATAATTATCTTGCAATCTATCCTGAATAACTTTTCTGTGCAAGACTCGCCAGCTCATAAAACTGATAAGAGTTCTACAGCCCACTAACAAATAAACAAAAGGCTTGTCACTTACACAAGTGTATCTCACCAGATGTATCTGCCTGAAAATCTAAAATGTCAGCAGAGAATCTCTCACCTTACACATGCTTAATTTATTTAAAAAAAAAAACAAAACAAAATTCGCCCAGCCGGTGTGGCTGGTGGTTGAGCATTGAATAAACCAAAAGGTCACTGGTTCCATTTCGGGTCGGGGCACATCCCCAGTAGGGAAAGTGCGAGAGGCAGCCAATTGCTGTTTCTGTCTGTCCCTCTCCCTTCCTCGCTAAAAATCAATAAAGACATATTTTAAAAAACAAAAAACAAATTCAAGTGAAAAGTCTACTGCCTGATCCAAAAGAAGTTCACTGTAAAGATGTTTACAGGAAGGCACATTTCCGAGTTAGATGAAAACTGAAAAAGGACAGCCACGCTCCCAAGAGCAAGAACACTTAGCAACAGATATCGACCTTCCGTCTATAGCTCAGAAACACCCATGGGCGACTGGTTCATTGGTTTAGGCAACTCTAGGGCATTTTTTTTTTTTTTAAATTTCAGAGTGGTAATGAAATTGTGGAAAGCTTTAAGACACTCGTGGGAGCAGGCGGGGATGGGGGAGGGGGGCCTCCATCTCCTTGCCAAAACCATCCCACGAAGGTTTTCCTGCGTGTGCGGCAGCTGCCCCAGGTTCGGGGAAGGCCCGCGGGCACAGCCTCCAAGAGCAGCTGCACCGCGAGCGGGAAGGGGCACCGCACGCCAGCGAGCGCGGCAACCCTGCCAGGCGCAGGGGC
>NW_005871600.1:499503-500584 GCF_000147115.1 Myotis lucifugus | reverse complement strand
TCTTAGTTCAGCGGTTGATGGGTCCAGCATTTTACTCGAGTATATACTAACCCAGATAAACATGTTAATGTATAGTGTGCTCTCCTTTATATGAATGAGGTTGCATCCTCAGGGCCAGGGCACTGTTCATAGGCGGGGCCAAGGGCTGGCTCTAGGGGGCGGGGCCAAGGGCTGGCTCTAGGGGGCGGGGTCAAGTGCTGGCTCTAGAACGGGACAGGTAGGCGGGCCCTCGGCGCGCAGAGGCGGGGACTAGGGCTGCCCCATCCGTGGGGCAGGACCGTGGGCGTATCCTGGACGCTTGGGGCGGGGCCGGGAGGCGGGCCCTTGACCTGGGGACGGATCAGGAGGCGGCACCTCGCCTGGCGGTGGGGCTGGGAGGCGGGTTCTCAGTGAGTGGGCGGGACCTGCGCGCAGCTTCCCCTCGGGCGCTGGGCGTCCATCACCGGGGGCCACTAGCTCGCTCCCTCGCTGTGAGACTGTCCCCTAAGACCTCACCCAAGTGGGCAGGATGGCTCCGCCTCTCACCCGGAGTTCCCCTGACCCACCCAGCAAAAGGGGACGTCGGTCACTGGATCAGCCGGCCTGAGGAGGGGTTTGGAGTTGCAGATCGGAGAACCGTGGGATTTAGAAAGCTGGGACCCATGGCTCACCCCATCCTTCCCGTCTCCCAAGCCCTCGGGAGGAGGTGGGCCGCAAGAGGCTCGGGCACTCTGATTACGGTGCCTCCTCCCCACACACCGCACCTTTCCACCCTTGGCATCAGCGAAGTGAATAAATTAATTCATGAGATGAGCTTCCTTCCGTGCACTCTGGCTCAGAAATGGGGCTTCTCGTCAACTCTAAAGAGCATTAATATTTACAGATAAACTGTAACCCCTTCCGGTCATTCTCACGAGCCTTCGGACCTGGCCCGTTCAGACCCGCCCAGCCTGGCCTGACAGCTGCAGGGCGAGAGGCACCTTGAAAGGATGTGGTTCTCCTTGCACCAGCTGGGAAAGCAGTGCCAGCCAATCCCAAGCAGTGCCACCCTGTTGACGGAGGTGGTAATTTCTGTAGGGCCTCTACCCATTAACCCCCTAAA
>NW_005871600.1:471759-498533 GCF_000147115.1 Myotis lucifugus | reverse complement strand
ACAAAGAAACAGAATTTCCAAAGGATGAGGCCCAGAAATCAGGATTTTAAAAAGATTCCCAGGTGATTCTAATGTGCAGCCAAGGTTGAGAACCACTGCCCTAGTGACTAGCCTCCTTTGAGTTTCTTCAGCCCAGAAACCTGACTTGCTTTATAGCCAGGTGCAAACATTTTACACTTTAACCAAATGTTTGTGAAGTGTTTTCTGTGCCTCATCTCATTTGATACTCACAGAAATCCTGGAGTAGGTAGATAGGAGACTCGGTAGAATCCTATTTTCTTTTCATTAGCAATACACATATAGTGATATTAAAACATTTCTTCTAATTAATTTCTTTTCAATGTGCATGGAACCGTGCACCAGGACACTAGTATCTTCATAGTTGGGGATGCTGGATGTCTGGCCTAGCCGTTTCCACCTCCATTTGGCACATACCAAGTGCCCCCAATGTACATCCTCTAATGGTCAATTTTGGGAATGGTCTTAAAGTAGAAGCAGAGGGAAACTAAAGTAGTGACCATTTACCAAGAAAAAAAAATTTACTTTCATGAAAATTGATGTTCTAATGAAGATATAAACTTCGTTTTTACAAATACAGTGTTGACAAATGGGAGATTTTTCAAATCCTAGCCTCACTCCACACGACATTGAACTAATAAGAGATGAAAGAACTGCTGATACTCACCATTTAAAAAGAGAGAGAACCAGTCTATTTGTGTTAAAAAACACCAGACGCAACTTTGTTCTAATACAATTATGTAAAATAATACACATGACATAATGTATTTATGTCACCTACCTCCAAA
The DNA here is from genome assembly GCF_000147115.1 of Myotis lucifugus. Taxonomy (NCBI): domain Eukaryota; kingdom Metazoa; phylum Chordata; class Mammalia; order Chiroptera; family Vespertilionidae; genus Myotis; species Myotis lucifugus. The sequence goes on along the minus strand of NW_005871600.1, from coordinate 497,727 downwards.
GAACTCCAGGTGTGTGGGAAGTTAATTTAAATTAACTTTGACCAATTCAAGTAGTAGTTATACTTGGATTTTCAACTGTGTGGGAGGTTCTCTCTCTCCCTCTCCCTCTCTGAAGTCAATAGAAATATATTTTAGCCGAAACCGGTTTGGCTCAGTGGATAGAGCGTCGGCCTGCGGACTGAAAGGTCCCAGGTTCGATTCCGGTCAAGGGCATGTACCTGGGTTGCGGGCACATCCCCAGTGGGAGATGTGCAGGAGGCAGCTGATCGATGTTTCTCTCTCATCGATGTTTCTAACTCTCTATCTCTCTCCCTTCCTCTCTGTAAAAAATCAATAAAATATATTTTTTTAAAAAATAGAAATATATTTTAAAAAATGAAAGCAGTGAATGTGGAGCTGCCTGTAGTGAGAGAGTACAGAGCAGGCAGGGGAGGCATCTGAAGAATCACCTGGGCTATAGGCCTGACGGGAGGGGAGCGGTTAAGGAGAAGACATCTGTATATGTTGGAGCAAAGAGATGGTCTGGACACAGAACAAGACGAAAAAAGTGGCAGGGCAACCTTGCAAACAACCTGGGGAGAACATAGAATGCAAAGCCTAAAAGAAAAGCCCATTATGGAGGAAATCACATCCCCCCCCAAAAATAAATAAATGGAAGACATTCTCCTCGCGTCCTTCAAGCTGCATCTACAACTTAAATATAAAAACCAATGAAAATGCACTCAAATGAGCCTGGCCAGAGCGGCTCAGTGGTTGAGCATCAACCTATGAACCAGAAGGTTGAAGTTCGATTTCTGGTCAGGGTACATGCCAGGGTTGTGGGCTTGCTCCCCAGAGCGGGGGTGTGTGGCATGCAGGAGGCAGCCGATCAATGATCCTCTCTCATCACTGATGTTTCTATCTCTCCCTCTCCCTTCCTTTCTGAAGTCAATAAAATATGATTTTTATAAAATGTACTCAATGTAATAGAACAATGGGATACAAGGCAGAGGCAGAGGTGCCGAGCTAAGGAAACAGGCTAAGTCATCACCCTCTACAGTCAACAGCCCAGAAGCAGCAGAGGGCAGCTGGGAAACCCCCATCGTCTGAGACCTCCTAGACCAGCAGCTCTCCATGTGCCGCAGCAGGCCCAGCAGCCCCTGGGAACTTGTGAGAAGCGCCCATTCTTGGGCCCCAGCAATGGCGTAACATGCCCTCCAGCCGGTTCTGACATTTGACAACCCCTAACATTTGACAACCACACGACTAGGTTCTTCCTCGCAGGCTCGAGTGTGGGTGTAACAAAGTCACTCGGCTTGAGTTCAGAACTAGACATCTTCCCACGGTGAGATCGCAATCCACAGAGGACAGAAACACACCAGACTCCAGCACCGGAATCCCTTCACCCGCCCCTCATTTATTTAGCAGCAGGCACTACAGAAGGCATTCATCCAGTCCTGGACCACTTTGTCCCGGACTAGCTGGCCCTGAGGCTCAGTGGCATCCGGAGGCAGGAGGGCCAAGTAGACCGGGGTCTCTGCCCCCTCCTCCACACTCCTGGAGCCGAAATCCCCAGCCATGTCTGTCTTCACCCACCCGGGGCAGCACGCATTGAGCAGAATCCTGTCGGCTTTCCTCTTCTCATCCAATTGCCGGGCCAGGATTCTGGATAAGACCGTGACCCCCAACTTAGACACCCCGTAGGCCGAGTTGGGCCAGCCCTCGCCCTCATGCACTCCATTTTTCGCATCCTCCACAAACTTCTTCATGAGGTCCACCAGGTCCCCCTCTGTGAGGGCCTCGCAGCAAAACATCTCCTGCAGGGGCTGGCAGCACTGCTCCAGGGCGCGGGAGCCTTGCAGACTGCTGATGTTCACCACTCTGCCTGGAACGACAGCGAAAACACGGAAGCAGGTCACACAGATGGCCGCTGGCTGGCTCTGCCACGAGGGACTGTGATTGAATCCCGGTGCAGGTTTAATTGCTGATGAAAAGACACGACTCTAGCCCAGCCCGTGTGGGCCAGTGGTTGGGCATCGACCTATGAACTAGGATGTCCTGGTTTGATTCCCCCTCAGGGACATGCCTGGATTTTGGGCTCGAGCCCCAGTGTAGGGTGTGCAGGAGGCAGCCGATTGATGATTCTCTTTCATCATTGATGTTTCTATCTCTCTCTCCCTCTCCCTTCCTCTCTGAAATCAATATATATGGAGAGAGAGAGAGAGAGAGTGAGGTATTTATTTAAAAAACATATTATATATATGGAAATGGAAGATAGAAAAGAAAATCAAGTTATGGGAGCTACCCTATGCCTCTGATGAAAATACAAAACCTAAGAGGAAGAAGTGTCCTCTTTTAATCCTCCCCGAGGATGTGTTTGTGGGTTTTGCGGGGGAGAGAAAGAAATAGAGAAACAATCAATGTGAGAGAGAACCATCAATTGGTTGCCTCCTGCTCGAGCCCCAACCAAGGTTGGAACCCGAGATCCTCCAGTGCACGGGATGCTGCTCAAAGCAACTGAGCCGCGCCAGCCAGGGCCAAAGTGTCCTCTTTGATCCAAGGACACACTGGGAGAGGCCAAGGGGTGACCGTCTCAAAAGCCAGATGGGTGCCATCAGCCCTGAGAAGGGCTGCAGCCATGCCTCCCCAACCCCCTCCGCTGAGGTCCAGGCGGCCTCACTGGTCCAGAAACACTCTTCTAGAAAGAGTGGGCAAGTTGCTCCCCCTAGTGGCTGGACACTTGCTTAACCTATTTACTCAGAATCTCAAACCGGTTTCGGAGCGTGAATAACTCTTTAAAGTGATATAACCTGGCTGGAGAGGCTCCGTGATTGGGCATCTACCTATGAACCAGGAGGTCCTGGTTTGACTCCCTGTCAGGGCACATGCCCAGGTTGCAGGCTCCATCCTTGGTTGGGGGGTGGGGGGGCGTGCAGGAGGCAACCAATCAATGATTCTCTCTCATCATGAATGTTTCTCTCTCTCCCTTCCTCTCTGAAATCAATAAAAATATATTTTTTAAAAATTAAAGTGATATATAAACCTAAAAAAGAGTGGCTTTTAAATCAGGGAGCTAGCAATTCCCTACAAATCAAGAAGCACTGACGCTCAGCATTTTGCCCTCCAGCGACTCACCTGTCCTGGGTTGATCCCTGAGCCCCACCCTCCCTCCAGCCTTCTTTTCTCTTTGAAAGGGCTTGGTTTGCGATCCCTTGGCAGCTGCAATCCTTACTTCGCGAGAACTAATTACCCTGATTTGATTGAGGGGTGTAGTCAGGAAACCTGGGTACTGTCTCCGGCTCTGTCCCTGCCTGGCGGTGTTCACTTCTCCGGCCTCCGTTTCCTTCTCTGAAAGTGCATGTGCAGGAAGTAAGGTTTCCCCAGCACCTTGCAGCTTTCAAATTCTATGATTCTAAGATCCACGGGGAATAGACATCCTGGTACTTGGTGAGAGACACCCCTACAGTGAAGTGCTACGCAGCAGTAAGAAAGGATAGGAAAGCTCGGTCCTGGTCTGGAAAGAGCCCCAGGTAGAGTGAACGAAAGAAACCAGGTGGCAAGCAGTATGCTTACCGTCTCCCTTTGTGTAAAAAAGGGAGCAAAAAATGCATTTAGATTTGCTTAGATATGAATGTAAAACTCCACCCACTTGGCCCTGGGCACTCACCAACTCCATGAACCAGGACCCAGGGCTCCCTTCTGCCCTACCTGCCAGTACCTGCAGCTCTACCTGCGGATTTCCCAGGATCCCGCCCCGCAAAGAAGCCAATAAAGAGAATTACCTCTGGGGGCTGGAGACAGGGGTTGGGCAAGCTGGGGTGGGGGCGGATGGCAATACAGGTGCAACTCTCTCAGGCAACTTTTTAGATTTTAAGGTTTTTGCACTAGAGATCATCGTTATTCAACATGTTAAATTTTTAAAAGTGCATTTCTAATGAGAATCACAGTTGACTTCTTGGGAAACAAACTCCTCAGGGAAGCAAGCCTTCCCCGGCGACCCCCTACCCCCCCGCCCCGCGCCCCGTTCCTCCTCCTCCCTCCAGCACGGTTGTAATAGAAGCTTGTGATTCTTTGCTAATGACAGTCTCCCCCACTGGACTCCGTGCTCCGAGGGCACGACTGTCCTGGCCCATGATGCACACATCACCCAGAGTAATGACTGGGTTACAGGAGGCACTCAACACATATTTGTGCAAGAAACAATTGAAGTTATTTATTGAATGCTTTGGAGTGTGGGCAAGATATTTCCTAGTAAAGAAAATGTTCCTGTGGGTGTTCTGAATCAGCGAGACCAAGCTTGGTGCAAGAAGAAAGGAATACAGGGAAAGTCATATAATGCTAGGGCGGACACCACCCCCAACCCCAGGGGAGCTGGGTGTGGCCCCTTCACCTTGGGGAGCTGGAGGAGGACTCCCCGAGGTTGCAAAAAGGCAAGAGGACTTTTAAGACTCGCAACACCTATTGTTCTAGGATTGAGTTCATGTCCTGGGAGACTCAAGAGCAACACCATGTGGCATACCTCCCTTTTAAAGCTAAAGCCAAAATGTTTGGGTGAGGACCAGACACAGCACTATAAAAAAATGATGCCTGGCCCTAGCCGGCTTGGCTCAGTGGATAGAGCGTCGGCCTGCAGACTGAAGGGTCCCGGGTTCAATTCCTGGTCAGGGCGCATGCCCGGGTTGTGGGCTTGGTCCCTGGTGAGGGGCATGCAGCCCATCAATGACTCTCTCTCATCATTGATGTTTCTATCTCTCTCCCCCTCTCCCTCCCTCTCTGAAATCAATATATATATATATATATAATGCCATTTTCTATGTTTCCCCCTCAGAGAACAGCACCCTGGGTGGCCCCTTTGGGAAGCAGAGGCCCTGGCTCACTCCGTGCTGAGGGATGCAACGTGACAATCCACACGCTGGACTCACCATGCGGCTTTATTATGGGCAGTAATTCGTTGCAGACGTTTCTCGTGGCAAAAAAGTTTGTCTTCAGAGTTACCTCAGCTTGAATGTCAAAGGGCGTCGGATCATCAACTTTGAAAAAGAGAAGGAAACAAAGACAGAGTCAGGCAAAAGGGACCTGATCTCTAATTAAAGGGGGGGAAGCTCACTTTACAGTTTTTAAACCACTAGGTCAGTGGTTCCCAAACTTCACCCGCGAACCTGAATCACCCGCAGGGCCAGTTAGAACACAGCTCTCTGGGCCCCGCCCCGAGAGTTGGATGGAGAAGGCCTGGGGTGCGGCGCCAGCATTTGCACTTCCAACGAGTTCCCAGGGGACGCTGCAGCGGCTGGGCTGCGGGGGAGCCTGGCTTTGACCTTCGCTTCTCGGACTTGGACGGGCAGAGGGGCCCCTGGTGAGTCTGTTAAGGTGCGGGTTCGGATTCAGCAGGTGTGAGGCAAAGCCTTGAGCTCTGCGATTGCAGCGGCTGCCCAGGGTCGCAGGTGCTGAGTCCGCCGCCCACACATCGAGGGGCAAGGCTGGCAGCGCAGGCCAGTGTCCCCCCACCTGCAGTTCAGGGACGGGCACTTATCCACCAGTCCCTCAGCCACTGGGGAGGGGCTGTCAGCCACCCACCTGCCTGCGCTCCCAGAAAGCCCGCACACTGAGTGGCAGGTGCGGGTGCACAGCAATCGGGAGCGTCCACAGCCAAGGGGATGAGATTCGCGCTGCACAATAGCTCGCTTTACTCGGTTCTGCCTCTAGGTTTCTCTTCTCCACTAGGTTTCGAGTGAGGCTGGCCTGTTATTTCTTTCTACCCGCAGCATTTAGCTCAATAACTTCCTTAATCGAGCCATAGGGTCAGTCATCGCTTTAACCCCCTACCCCGAAAAGTATCAAAGATGCTACTCGAAACCACCCAGTGCGTCCGGTAACCAACACAAGTTCCCCGGGGGAGGGAACAGGCTCGCTTCCTTTAAGCCCGAGCCTATCAAAGCTCTCCATTAAACAAAGTCTCCAGCCCACCACGGTGCCAGGGCTCGTCGGGTCTCAGAGACTCATTTCCTGTCCCGAGCAGATGGCTCCTGGCGTCTGTGAATGCGCCCTTTCAAGAAATCGAAAGGACCAAGAGAGCTGGGAGACCCTACGCAGAGAAAACGTTTCTTGCATTAGACGGAAAGCTGATGAGCTAAGCAGGGCGTGGCCCCCTCCCAGGAGGCGGTTTACTTGCAAACAGGGGCGGCTGACAGTTCGGCGAGGGCCCTGGGCTGCGCACAGGCGCGCACAGGCCTGCGGGCGGGCGGGGCGCGCGGTGACAGCACCCCGGCCCACTTGGCGCTGAGCGAACCGCTCCCCAACTCGGGGAAGCGAGAGCCCTCCACGGGGGCGCACGCTGCCTTTCCCGATCGCTCAGGCGGGTGGGTGGGAGCGCCTGCGGCTCCCCGTCCCACACCCTCGGGGCACCCAGACCCTCCCTCTACAGCACCTACACTTGAAGGCGATGCCCGCGTTGTTGACCAGCACGTTGAGCCCCCCGTACTCCTTGCGCAGGAAGTCGCGCAGGGCGCGGATGCTCTGCAGGTCGTCGATGTCCAGCTGGTGGAAGCGCGGGCTCAGGCCCTCGGCTTGCAGCTGCTGCACCGCCGCCCGGCCCCGCGCCTCGTCCCGCGCCGTGAGCACCACGTCCCCCGAGAACTGGCGGCACAGGTCCCGCGTGATGGCGAAGCCGATGCCCTTGTTGGCTCCGGTCACGAGCGCCACGCGGCTGCAGGACGACATGGCCGGGTCGGGGGCGCGCGGGGTACGTGCACGGAGAGCGGATCGGACTAGAGGCCCACCTCGGAGACCGGCCGCAGTCAGAGAAACCGCGCAGGACTGAGTTCTGGGATTCCGTGCGGCGACTTTGAGGAACGAGGCCCGGCCTCGGTCCCTCCCTCCAAGGAGGGGCCTTCTGTTCCCGAAGCTTGCGGAACGCCCCATTCCCGGCCCGCCCCCTCCCCGCGCGGCGTCGGGGCGGCTGTAGTTCTCCCAACGCAAAACCGGACAGTGATGTGTGGATTGGGTCCAGGGGCGCATGGCAGTTGGATAGAAGAAACTCTTTTAGGAGAACCCCACACGGAGAGAAAGAAGTGCGGACTGATTTTCTTGGGTCTGCGCCCATCATCCCCTGTAAAAGGAGGATGTTTGCTTTTTCTTTAAAATGCAATGAAATTTTAGACTCGCAACTGCTTCTGAGGGCGCTGCTTGCTTAAGAGAAACTCCAAAGAGAATTAGGGCAAAGCGGTCCTATGAGTAGAAGCACAGGGGTGCGCAGGTACATCCCTGTGTGATTCCCAGTGCGCCCCCGGCGGGAGGGATGTTTATGAAGCTCTGACTGTGTGCCAAGCCTTTTACTGGGATGTTTTCACCCCCCGCGGCTGCGAAGTGTCTGCATTTTAGGTTTGTCCAAGGTGACATACATCATTTTTTCTCCAGTGAAACCTGTGTACCCACAAAGCTCAACTGAAAAGAAATCCCAAAGGTGTGCCAAGGTGTGGACGGGCGATTAGAACTCCCCCACCCACCTTCTTTAGTGTAATCTGAGTGTTTGATCCCAGGGCGTTTCTTGGCGACTTGTGGGCTTATGGAGAGTTTCGATCTCATCGTGACTCAGCTTTTTCCTAGCAGAGCTGTCTGAGCTGCCGGCGCTTCTGACTCCAACTTCTCCATCAAGTAACAGGTGAGGTCAGGAAGGTGTGCACCTGCTATGTGCGGTCCCTTATTGTGGCTCAACCAATATATCCCCCCGCCCCCACCTGCAGATTATTTGGAACTCTATTAAAGATATAGGGCTAGCCAGCCGGTGTGACTCAGTGGTTGAGCTTGGACCTATGAACCAGGAAGTCACGGTTCGATTCCCAGTCAGGGCACATGTCAAGGTTGCGGGCTTGACCCTCAGTGTGGGGTGTGCAGGAGGCAGCTGATCAATTATTTTTTCTCATCATTGATGTTGCTATCTCTCTCTCCCTCTCCCTTCCTCTCTGAAATCAATAATAATAGATATAGGGCTATTTAGATTTTGTTTCTTGTGGACACTTAATTCTTGTTTTCAAAAAAATTTATACATTTCATCTAAGTTGTTGCCCTTGGTATCCATTGGTTTCCTTTGTTTTTCTGTAAATGAACAGTTCTACACCCATAGGCTTGGTTAGTCACTTGGCATGGATATTTCACCATCGCTGGTGCCTAAGGGAGCATCGCGGTGTCTTTGTTGGTGTGAGCCACTCTGTGTAGCTCAATGCTCGTCCTCAAAGCATCCCCACATTTAGCCCATTTTTTAAAAGTCATTTTTAATTTTTCTTTTTTAAAAAAAATATATTTTTATTGATTTTTTACAGAGAGAAAGGGAGAGGTATAGAGAGTTAGAAACATCAATGAGAGAGAAACATTGATCAGCTGCCTCCTGCACACTCCCTACTGGGGATGTGCCCGCAACCAGGATACATGCCCTTGACCGGAATCGAACCTGGGACCCTTCAGTCTGCAGGCCAATGCTCTATCCACTGAACCAAACCAGTCAGGGCACATTTTTAATTTTTCAATGATAGTTGACATGCCATATTATATTACTTTCAGGTACGCCCCAGTGATTAGACATTATACAACTTACTAACTGATCATCCCAAGTAATCTCATACCCATCGGACACCACACCTAGTATTACAATACTAGAGGCCCAGTGCACAAAATTAGTGCACTCGGGAGGGGGGCATCCCTCAGCCTGGCCTGCGCCCTCTCACAGTCCAGGAGCCCTCAGGGGATGTCCGACTGCTGGCTTAGGCCCACTCCCTACCACCGCTGCTGCTCGGCTTCTGGTTGAGCGGTGCTCCCCCTATGGGAGTGCACTGACCACCAGGGGGCAGTTCCTGCATTGAGCATCTGCCCCTTGGTGGTCAGTGCACGTCATAGTGACCGGTCATTCTGCCATTTGGTCAATTTGCATATTAGCCTTTTATTATATAGGATTATTGGCTATCTTCTGGGCGTAGGGAATATAGTCAATGCATTGAGAGGTCACCCATGCACCAAGAGGTCACCAATTCCTTCTAAATCCCTTTACCTTTCACCCATCCCCTCAACCTCCCTCTCATTAGGCAACCATCAAAATGTTTAGCCCATGTTTTTGCCCTGTGTTTTACAAGGAAGTCCCCAAAAAGCTAAGAACAGGCCAGAATCCAGGATAAGGAGGCAAAGCAGGTGAGAGAGCCAGTCCAAAGAAAAAGAATATATTTAGGAGCCATGCAGTTAGGAAGGGCTGTGTTAAACATCCGATAACCTAATACGACCAACTGTTACTTACAGGTAGGCTTTTGGTTGAGTGCAGGTGATATTTTGGGAGTTGGCTGGGCTTCGAGTCAGATGGGTAAAGTGGGATTCACTATTTACCCATCTAGGATGTGAACGGCAGGCCCCTGGTTGGTGTTTTGGCACTGCCTATGTGGTTGTCAGGAACTGGTGTAGGTTTTAGGTGGGGAGGGGACACCTGTATTCTGGAACCACCAAGGTTTCGAGGGAGCTGTGTCCTGAAGGAAACCAGAAGCCCAGCATGTCTATTGCCTTTTTGCATCGACAATGACCTATCGTTGGAATGTCAAAGTAATTTTCTTTTTTTCTGGACCCTTCAAAGGACAGGCACCGCTCTGCAGAGGCCACAAACCCCCTCACTGTTAGCGAGCTAATTGTTGACTGTTAGCTATCCTGCACCCACCTACGTTAAAGAAGTGCGTGTCTATCATTTTACTTTTTATCCAGTCCCAGAGGTTTCCCCCACCTCCCTAATCTATCACCAGCGGATTCTGTGTAACCCACTTAGGTCTCCTCTTTTGGTTCTAATGTATAAAACCAGATAAAAAACTGCCCTTCTCAGGAGCATTATCCCAACCCCTTGAGATTCTGCTTCCCAGCATTTGTCCACAGTTTGGCTCAAATAAATTCACAAAAATTCTTCACAGGTGTGAATGTTCCTCACGTGAACAATACATATATTTGGGTAGAAATGATGTGACTGTGTGCATGTCCTTTTGGTCAATTCAGGACAGACAGCACAATGGGGCCCACGGAGGGGGCTGTGAGGGGAGCTCACCATGGTTCCACCTTTTTCTCCATAACAAACTGTCCGTGAGGCCCGTCAGCATCTGAGGGCAAAAGGGCCAGGAACACAGGGGTCTCCGCACCCTCTTCTGGGCTTTTGGTGGCTTTAGGGCCGGCCATGTCGGTTCTCACCCACCCTGGGCAGCAGGCATTCAGGAGGATCTTGTCCCCGCTCCTGTGCGCACTCAGGTTCCTGGCGTGGATCCGGGACAGGACGGTGACGCCGATTTTCGTGACGCCGTACGCAGTGTTGGGCCAGCCTTCCTTCTGGTGCACCCCGTTCCGCGTATCTTCCACAAACTTGTTCATGAGCCCCACCAGCTCCTCCTCGCTGATGGTGTCGCTTCTGAACTTCTGCTGCAGCTCCGGGCTGCAGTTTTTCAGAGCTCTGAGACTCTGCATGCTGGACACATTCACCACTCTGCCTGAAATGCAAAGGAGGTTGTTATGTAGAAAGGCAGGCACGAGCATACGGGCGCCAAATCTGCTGGGATTCTGGACCAGGAATTTCCATCTGAGAAATTTCCAGTGTGCCATGAGCACTGATGAAAACTGCGTATATGATGAAGGACGGAGACAGCCTAGAAGCCTGTCATACCCAGCAAGTCTCAGATGATATCAGAGAAACGTTTAAATGTGGAGGGCGGTGCCCAGAGTTTCATGAGAACGTGAAGATGGTTTTCGCCAGAACATGTTAAGGGAACACAGGAGGTGCTCACTGCATTCAGTAGATAGTCTCTTTCCCCCAAGACTGTCTCCGGGAACTCGTGAGGATCTTACGGTCACTTGTGCAGGGCTCTATGAACAGGTGTCTATTGACCAACAAAAAGCAGTTCTAAGGTGAACAGACAACACCCGGTTTGGAAGGCTGCTGCTCTGATCACGGGAGATAAAAACAAATTAGTTTGCCCTAGCCCAGTGGTCGGCAAACTGTGGCTCGAGAGCCACACTCGGCTCTTTGGCCCCTTGAGTGAGGCGCGCACGTACAATGCGATTGAAACTTCGTGGCCCATGCGCAGAAGTCAGTATTTTGTGGAAGAGCCACACTCAAGGGGCCAAAGAGCCACACGTGGCTCGCGAGCCACAGACGATTTGGCTCCGTAGATAGAGCGTCGGCTTGCAGACTGACGGGTCCTGGGTTTGATTCCAGTCAAGGGCAGTGCCGTACCTTGGTTGTAGGCTCCTCCCTGGCCAAGGCCCTGGTCAGGGTGCGTGCAGGAGGCAACCAATCGATGTGTCTCTCTCACATTGACATTTCTCTCTTTCCCTCTCTCTTCCAATATCTCTAAAAATCAATGGAAAAATAATCTTCAGTGATGATAGAAAAACCCCCCCCCCACACACACACACAAATTAGTTCAGTGGGCTAATTACCAGGCCAGTGTTACAAGCTGTCCAAAACCCAGATGGGGAGAAAACTAGCCTGTCTTCTCCCGTGTGGTTCTCCCCGTGTGGGTTTTGGGCAGCGGGGAGCAGTGGATGGAGCGGAGGTGGGCAGCTGCAGTGACGCAGAGGTGGGATCATTGTGGACACGTGACTCCTGCACCCACTGAGCCACAACATGCCGGGACCATTCTGCCTGGCAGCGAGGGAGCAGAGACTGCAGGTGGTTATGGGAGAGCCTGCGCGAGGGGAAGGCCCTGCATGAAGTTGGCAAGTCGGGTTGCAGGCAGTGGCCGGAGGAGATGAGCGGTCTCTACTGGACCAGAAGATACGGCACCAATTTGGACTGACGCGCTTTACCTGCAGACCAAGCAACACAGGTGGAGACAGCCTGCTGGTTCTGGGCCTGTGTGACCCTACCCTCCATGAACAGCAGCGGACTGGAGGGAGGCATGTGTCAGACTAGCGTCCAGCAGGCTGTCAGGAGCAGCACGTGGCTGAACGTCACGTCCCTCTGGAAAGTGAAAAAGTTGGGGTAAAACTCAAGATAACTGGGGAGAAGGAATGGCGGCAGAGGGCAAAGGAATGAATAAAATGGGTCCAACAGGAGAAGTCCAATAAGACGCTGGTGCCTCCAGACACGATCTCGTCTCTTGGCTCCACGGTACGGGGCGCTAGAAAGGGCGAAGCCAGGTGTTGCCAAGACCACCCCCGCTTTGGGGACTGACAGCTGGAAGGGGAGCTGGCACAGCGGAGAGGCATGGCTCTGGGAGGCAGGTTCCCAGGACACGCTGATGCACTGAGTGGGACTCGGGGAACGTGCCAGCGCCCTTGGTTCTTATCGTCAGGTCCATGTACAACTGCACTGTGACACGGGGTAACACTGGCCTGGTTGGCCATGGTCAGTGACCATGTGTGAGTGAGTTACGTGATGACACTGCTACCAGTAACCACATGTATTGGGAGACGGAGTTAGTCTGCTCAGGATGGAATACATGTGGGAAGGGACTAGCCTGAGGAGGAGCTGGGTTTCGTGAGCCACCAGCGAATTTCTGTACTGTGAAACTGAGGAAACAAGGAAGCGTGACACGCCGGCGGCTCTAATTCCACGGCGGCCTACAGAGGCAAACCAAAATCTAAAACTGTAAATGCCTCAAGTGTGGCGGGCCGGCACGGCCATGGCAGACTCAGCCCCTGATGTGCCGCACCAGCTCAGCCAGGTTCGGTGAGCCTGAGTGGGGGCGGGGAAGGATCGAAAAAAGACAAGAGAAGAAAGCTGGGTCTCGGTGGGATTCTGCCCTCTTGGATGGAGAGAGACAGTGCCACAGAGTACAAGCTGAGTCTTTATTTTACAGCAGATTACACGAGGCAAAGGGCGTGGTCAGATGTTTACAACATTCTCCTGGGTTTCGATCCTACTCAATTACATGCACCTGCACTCTATCAAGCCTACATCACTCAGACACGTGGGGCCACGTGTTCAGACCATAGGTTCAAGCTCACAACTACAGCTGTTGGCTATAACTGTGCTGGCAGGGCTCTGCCCTCCAAGCTGGGACTTGCACGTGGCCATGACAGAACTGTGCCCTCTCATTAGTCCTAGGCTTGAATCTGTCCAGAGCGGGTCTTTGAGCCCCTCTCCACACTCAAGGTTACAAAACCGAAACCTAAGGACCACCAATCAAAAACAGACACCTAGGCTTACAGCTATAGCCAATCGATAATTTCCTTATTTTGCTTCTGCCTTTTCTCTGTGATGGTCTCCCCCCAATACCTGTGGACAGAGCATTCCTAAGCACTTCCAGTTTTCTGTTTCCCAATTCAAATAGATATTTTTTCTCAAAGAAACTCTTAATTTCTTGATATGCATCGGTTTATCTCTTAAGAAAACGAAATAGTTCTGCAAAAATAGTTGTATGCTGGGTAAAGTGCAAATAATAAAGGTTTGGCCCGTTGCCCAGAGCTGCTCGGATAATCTTTAAACCTGGACTGTCCTGCCTGATAAGACTGTTCTTGTTTACTTGGGGGTTTAGGGTTAGGCTACACAATGGATGTTAACAATATGGTTATGGTGAGGCTACCTGATATCAAATGGATCCCTGGGGGAGGTGCTGGGAGGAAGGTCAGCCAAGAGAACAGCGGGCCATGTCCCTGAGGCCAGCCCTCAGCAGACACACCTGAAACAAGGTGGGTGAGCTTCCTGGACGGCAGTGCTCCCTGTTACTGCCGCACACACAGCTGCTGTCCGCAGGACTCCATGCGACAGGACAGCCGGAAGCTCCCTGCCTGGGCTTCTCTGGCCCCTGGCCCCTGAGAGCTCTCCCACTGGCGATTTGCATCACTCTCCCTTTCCTCTACTGCTGAGCACTGCGGTTCTGGATATAATGGCTTCCCTGAGTTCCGAGTCCTTGCAGGGATTCTTGAACCTGAAGGTGGTCTTGGGGAACTGCTAAACTTGTTAAAACCAAGTGATGTTTATCTCAGATATGCATGGTTGGTTTAGCATCTCCAAACCAATGAGTGCAACGCACTGGAGTACAAAGAAAGGCCCATGTGATCAGATGTAGAAGAGTTCAGGGGCCTAATGAATTGGAGGTAGGAAAGGTCACTCAGGAAGGGAGAAGGAGGAGGGAGAGGGAGGAGGGAGGAGGGAGGATCTGGCCTGGGATCCTCAGGGGACTCCAATGGTTGTGAGGGGCACCAGCAATGACTGGCCTCTCTGAGGAGACTTCTCAACAAAGAGCTGAAGGATAAGCAAGAGCCGGTTGTGCAGAGACCAGGGGGCAGACAGCAAACATAGCCCAGTCCTGAGGCTGAAGGCACCTGGCCTGGTGAGACACCAGGGGGCAGTGCCCCTGAGCAGGAAGCAGGAGCAGGGAGGGGCCTGGAGATGACACCAGGGGAGGGCAGGACTGGGTGCTGCCATAAACAAGGCAGCCAGGGCTCCTAGACTCACCTTGGGGTTTCATGAGAGGCAGCAGCTCCGTGCAGACGTCTCGGGTACCAAAAAAGTTTGTTTTCATCGTCACTTCTGCTTGAATATGAAACGGTGTGGGATCATTCACTTTCAGGAGAGAAGGAGAGTATAGTTAATAAATAGTAGCCATGTGGTAACATTCCATAGAATGTGAATTTTGTGTAGAATTGGCGTCCATGCAATGACCATTTCCTTGTTCCCTGATGTTCTATAGTGTCTGAGATGGTGCCATTCCCGGAGGCTGGTGAAGGTGCACAGCGGGATCTCTGAACCTGTTTGTGCAAAGTTCTTGTTTATTTAAAAATCCATTCAACATTCACTCAAATGCCCTCAAGCCTAAACCGGAAGAAACTGAAAACTTGCATCTGAGCCAAGAACACAAAGGTCCCTGGGCCAGAAAGCGCTCCAGTTTCTCTCGCACTTTGATCTTGCTTCACCCCTGCCCCCAGCCTCTCCTACTCCCCTCGGGAGCCATCCTGCACCCCAACGTGCGAGGAGCCCCATTGTACCGATACTCCGACATACCAGCCACCCTGGCTACAGGTGCTGGGTGACCCCCCCTGCGACCACCCAGCCTTTTACCCTTGAAGGCGATGCCCGCGTTGTTGACCAGCACGTCCAGGCCCCCGTACTCCTTGCGCAGGAAGTCGCGCAGGGCGCGGATGCTCTGCAGGTCGTTGATGTCCAGCTGGTGGAAGCGCGGGCTCAGGCCCTCGGCCTGCAGCTGCTGCACCGCCGCCCGGCCCCGCGCGGCGTCCCGGGCTGTGAGCACCACGTCCCCCGAGAACTGGCGGCACAGGTCCCGCGTGATGGCGAAGCCGATGCCCTTGTTGCCCCCGGTCACGAGCGCCACGCGGCTGCTGGACGACATGGCCGGGCAGGAGGCTCGAGAAGCACTTGCGTGGAGAGCGGAGCGGGCTGTGGACGCCCAACCGCTGCGACCAGGGCTCCCGGGAGGCTCCGAGCGTCTGTGAGTGCGACTGCAGAGAGCACGCTGCGCACCCGCTGGAACCTCTAGTCCTGTCGCCCAGCGCGCAGGCGCAAGCCGTGCCCCTAGGGGCGTGGCCCCTTCCGGCCCCGCCCTCCCCGGCCCGGCCCCAGGTGCTGGGAATGCGAACTAGAGCCACCTGGCAGGTTTACAGATGGGCGGGCCCAAGGCGAAGGCCTTTGGCTGCTGCCGACGTCTGTCAGCAGAGAATCATTTTGATTGGTCGTCTGACTGCCTTTAAACTGAGCCCTTAGCCTTGGTTCTCCGTGGCTTTTCCCCTGGTGTTTTAAAAAATGCAGCCCCAAAAACAAGTCTTTGGGACTGGAATTGTGGAATCAGCTGAGAGAACGCGACAAGGACTCACGTGTGTGTTGATTTGTCCCCGAAGTGTGTGAAAGCAAAGGTCCGGGCTCATCCCTGGCTGGTCTTCACCTCGCAGTGGCCCCCACACTCCTTGCACAGGAACCATGTAGAGTCTACATTGTAGACGCTCTACAGGTCATGGATGTCCAGATGGTGGAAGCAGGGCCCTGGCCCTCGGCCTGTGCAGTTGCCACACAGCTGCCCAACCCCGCACCGAGTCCCGTGCAGTGAGCGCCGCTTCCTCAAGAACCGCCTGCACAGGTCCGGTGTGATGGCGAAGCGGGTGCCCTTACTGGCCACAGTCTCCAGGGCCACAGGTGTTAAGACGCCATGGCTGGCAGGGGTCCTGGGGGCACTTGAACAGAGAGCAGACAGCGCTGTGGGTCACAGCGGTTAGGAGGTGTTGTCCCGCTCTGTGGTGTCCCAGACAATCTGAGAAGCAGCACCAACTGAGTTCTGTGCTCCAGGGCTGTGACTTCTATCCTCTGTCCCTCCCTCCACGGGGGGCGGGGGGGGCTGAATGTTCCAGGTTTACTAAGGCCCCCATTCCGGGTCTGGCCCTTCCTGTGATGTAAGTTCGGCCCAAGCAGGACACGCACTACCTTCTTTTGATCTCGGCTCTGAGCCCAGCAGTGGACAGGGTGGAGGGCTGTGCTTCCCCCAAGCACACGGGTTGGTGATGGGAATCAGGGCTTTAGTTGAACTAAAGGAACTACTTCAGGAGAAGCCCAGAAGGTGGAAGTAGGTGCAGGAGCCATTGGTTTGGACCCAGGCCCATCCTCCACTGCAGAAAGGCAATGTCTGCTTTTTCTAAAATGCAATGAAGTATTTGCACAGGGCAACTGCCTCTGAGGACACAGATCCCCTTCCTTCCTTAAGAGAAACCAAGGCAGAATTAAATAGGCCCTGTGATTGCCTTCAGTGTGGGACCCCCAAGTGGGAGGGAGCATTTATGAAGGTCTTTCTGGGGGCCAAGCTGGTGATGGCATGTGTATTTCATGGTTACATAATCCTGTTTGCTTAAAGTGCCTGCAGTAGGTTTCGTCCTTGGTCACAGTTAACAGAGAGATGTAAAACCCCGCCCTGCTCACTGGTTAGAACCTGTGGCTGCCTTCATGCTACCACAGCAGAGCAGAGTACCCCCAAGAGACTGTGGCTGCAAAGCTGAAAACATTTTCTCTCTGGCTCCTTCTAGAATGTGTGTGAGCCCCTCAGTCACACTGTCCCCTTCTTGACCTAACTTTAGGTCTATCCGATTTCTGAGCGGGTACAGCATGCAAGTGATCTGCAGGATGTAGAAAGAACCATTTACCACCTGCTGATGATCAGTCATTACTCTCACCCACTCTCCTCTTTCTCCCTGTGTCACAGGAGAAATCACAGACTCAGACTTAGCAGCCAATTCAAACTGAATACTTCATAAAGGGGCTAATATATGAGGAAAAGGGCCGATGCTAACCTGACTAGCTCAGGGTAGGTCTGCGTGGCAGCCTTGCAAACGCAGAAACCTAAAGTAACCACAATGGTGTCTGAAATTAAAAGTTTTAATTAAAAAATTGTTTTAATTAATTTCAGAGAGGAAGGGAGAGGGAGAGATAGAAACATCAATGATGAGAGAGAATCACTGATGGGCTGCCTCCTTCATGCCCCCTATTGGGCATGGAGCCCGAAACCTGGGCCTGTGCCCTGACCAGGAATCTAAAAAGTGACCTTCTGGTTCATAGGCTGAAGATCAAATGCTGAACCACACTGGCTGGGCTGAAATTAAAACTTTTTAAACTAAAAAGCAGTTTATGGTGGGTAATCATGTTCTAGGCTGACATCTTCCCTGACAAAGGTCAATCTTCACCATAATGGGTCCTCTCTATTGTCTTTTTGCATCTACAATAACATATCACTGGAATGTCAAAGTCATTTTCCTTCTTTTTTTAAAAAAATATATTTTATTGATTTTTTACAGAGAGGAGGGGAAAGGGATAGAGAGTTAGAAACACCAATGAGAGAGAGACATTGATCAGCTGCCTCCTGCACGCCCCCTCCTGGGGATGCACCCGCAACCAAGGTACATGCCCTTGACCGGAATCGAACCCGGGACCCTTGAGTCCGCAGGCCGATGCTCTATCCGCTGAGCCAAACCCGTTAGGGCATTTTCCTTTTTTTTTTTTTGACCTCTCAAAGGTCAGGCAAGCTTTGTGGAGACCACAAATCCCCTCATTATAACTGAGTTACTTACTGACAGTTAACTATCCTGCAGCCACCTCAGTAAAGGCAGTATGTGTCTATCATTTCACTTTTTAACCAATCCCAGTGGTCTCCTCCCCCTTCCCTCACCCCCCCTTTGCTTTCTCCTGCTTCCCTAATCTATCACCAATGGGTTTCATGGAACCCACTTGTTAGGATGGGAAAAGGCCTTTCTTTTTCCTTGCTGTGGCCTTCCACAATTTATGAGAAGCACCTGATAATGAAATCCCAAGACTGTTAGCTCCTCTGGTTCAAACAGCCCCTCTGTTCAAACTTACAGACAAGATCAGTGACTCTGAAGGCTTCCTATTTCCTCCCGCCGGTTGACAACTCAGGATAAGACACCTGCCTAGGACTTCTGCCTGGACTATCTCCTGAGGAAATAACAGACCACCCCCTGCTGTGGGCTCCATTGCACCTAGCAACAGCAGCAGCCCTCAGGTGCCCCTCTCTTCCCTGCCCAAGGCTTTAAAAGAGCAGTTTGGTTGTTCTTTGCCGTTGCATTGGTTAGCAATGCACTGGCGCTGTCCCTCTGGGAAGGGAAATAAACTCTCTCTCTGTATCTATCTCTTCTCACAGTTGTGAATTCTTTTCACAATGCAAGTCACCTAGTCACGGGCCCAGGAACCCTACCAGCACTTATGTCTCCTCTTTTGATTGTAATGTATCAAACAAGGCGCAAATCCGATGTTCTCCAGAGCATGATCTCAATCCCTTGAGATTCTGCTTCCCAGCATTTGTCGACGCTTTGGCTCAAAAGAACTCATAAAAATTCTCAGGTTTGAATGTTTCTTAGGTTAACAATATACTATATTTGGATAGAAATTATTTGACAGTGTATGTCCTTTTGATCTATTCAGAACAGATAACATAATAGAGCCCATAGAGAGGAGCTCACCATTTTACAACCTTTTTCTCTGTAACTAACTGTCCGTGAGGCCCCTCAGCATCTGAGGGCAAAAGGGCCAGGAACACAGGGGTCTCCGCACCCTCTTCTAGGCTTTTGGGGGCTTGGGGTCCACCCAGGTCGGTTCTCACCCACCCTGGGCAGCAGGCATTCAGGAGGATCTTGTCCCCGCTCCTGTGCGCACTCAGGTTCCTGGCGTGGATCCTGGACAGGACCGTGACGCCGATTTTCGTGACGCCGTACGTGCTGTTGGACCAGCCCTCCCTGTGGTGCACCCCGTTTCGTGCATCTTCCACGAACTTGTTCATGAGCCCCACCAGCTCCTCCTCGCTGATGGTGTTGCTTCTGAACTTCTGCTGCAGCTCCGGGCTGCAGTTTTTCAGAGCTCTGAGACTCTCCATGCTCGACACATTCACCACTCTGCCTGAAATGCAAAGGAGGTTGTTATGTAGAAAGGCAGGCACGAGCATACGGGCGCCAAATCTGCTGGGAATCTAGACCAGGAAATTTCCATGAGCATTAATGAAGACTTGTCATACCCAGTATATATCAGATGATGTCAGAGAAATGTGCTTTTTTAAAACATATTTTTATTTATTTCATAGAAGAAGGGAGAGGGAGAGAAACATCAATGACAGAGGATCACTGATTGGCTGCCTCCTGCATGCCCCACACTGGGATGGAGCCCACAAATGCGGCATTGGCCCTGACTGGGAATGGAATCATGACTTCCTGATTCATAGGCCGACCCTCAACCACTGAACCAAGCTGGCCGGGCTCAATTTATCTCTTAAAATTAAATAGTTCTGCAAAAACAGTTGTATGCCAGCTAAAGGGTAAATCAGTTGTTCAAAGGAGGACAAAATCTTGGTATGACATGACTTCACAGGATGGACTATCTGTTCCTTTCCATGTCTCCTTAGCCCACACTGGCTCCTCCCAATGGCAGGCATACTTCCGGTCCTGTGTCTGTACCTGTCATATAAACTCTATATAAAGTGTATCCACTCAGTGATCTTTTGGGTGGAAAGGAGCAGGGAATCGGGGTGGAGGGGAGGAGAGGGGGGGGGGGCAAGGCTGTGAAAATAAAGGATTAAACTTGGCCAGAGCAAGGTTTGGCCTTTGCCCAGGGCTACTGGGGTAATCTTTAAACTGTTGGACTGTTCATCCTGATAAGATTGTGCTATTACCTTGAGGGTTTAGGGTCAGGCTACACAATGGATGTTAACAATAAGGTTATGGTGAGGCTACCTGGTATCAAATGGATCCCTGGGGGAGGTGCTGGGAGGAAGGTCAGCCAAGAGAACAGTGGGCCATGTCCCTGAGGCCAGCCCTCAGCAGACACACCTGAAACAAGGTGGGTGAGCTTCCTGGACGGCAGTGCTCCCTGTTACTGCCGCACACACAGCTGCTGTCCGCAGGACTCCATGCGACAGGACAGCCGGAAGCTCCCTGCCTGGGCTTCCCTGGCCCCTGGCCCCTGAGATCTCCCCCACGGTCGATTTGCATCACTCTCCCTTTCCTCTACTGCTGAGCCCTGCGGTTCTGAGTATAATGGCTTCCCTGAGTTCTGAGTCCTTGCAGGGATTCTTGAACCTGAGGGTGGTCTTGGGTACCTCCTGAACTTGTGAAAACCAAGTGATGACTATCTCAGATATGCATGGTTGGTTTAGCATCTCGGAACCAATAGGTGCAACGCCCTGTATCAGTAGAGTACAAAGAAAGGCCCCTGTGATCAGATGCAGAAGAGTTCAGGGGCCTAAATAATTGGAGGTAGGAAATGTCACTCAGGAAGGGAGGAGAGAGGAGGGAGGAGGGAGGATCTGGCCTGGGATCCTCAGGGGACTCCAACGGTTGTGAAGGGCACGAGCAATGACTGGCCTCTCTGAGGAGACTTCTCAGCAAAGAGCTGAAGGATAAGCAAGAGCCGGTTGTGCAGAGACCAGGGGGCAGACAGCAAACAGCCCAGTCCTGAGGCTGAAGGGCACCTGGCCTGGTGAGACACCAGGGGGCAGTGCAGCTGACCAGGGAGCAGGAGCAGGGAGGGGCCTGGAGATGACCCCAGGGGAGGGCAGGACTGGGTGCTGCCACAAACAAGGCAGCCAGGGCTCCTAGACTCACCTTGGGGTTTCATGAGAGGCAGCAGCTCCGTGCTGACGTCTCGAGTACCAAAAAAGTTTGTTTTCATCGTCACTTCTGCTTTAATGTGAAACGGTGTGGGATCATTCACTTTCAGGAGAGAAGAGTATAGTTAATAAATAGTAGCCATGTGCTAACTTTCCATAGAATGACATAAAATGTGAATTTTTTGTATAATTGGTTCCTAGTAACAGCACTGTGCAATCACCATTTCCTTGTTTCCTGATGTTCTATACTGATGTTCCGAACATAGTGTCTGAGATGGTGCCATTCCCGGAGGCTGGTGAAGGGTGCACTATGGGGTCTCTGTGAACTTGTTTGTGCAAAATTCACCCCGTTGCCCTCAAGGTTAAACCAGGAGAAACTGTGACAACCTAGAAAAGACTCGCAGGCATCTGGGTCAAGAACACAAAGGTGTCTGGGCCAGAAGGCTCTCCAGCTTCTCTTGCAGTTTGATCTAGTGGCACCCCTACCCCCAGCCTCTCCTACTTCCCTCGGGAGCCATTCTGCACCCATACACGCGAGGAGCCCCATTGTAACGATACTCCGACATACCAGCCACCCTGGCTGCAGGTGCTGGGGTGAGCCCTCCTGGGACCACACATCCTTTTACCCTTGAAGGCAATGCCCGCGTTGTTGACCAGCACGTCCAGGCCCCCGTACTCCTTGCGCAGGAAGTCGCGCAGGGCGCGGATGCTCTGCAGGTCGTCGATGTCCAGCTGCTGGGACCGCGGACTCAGGCCCTCGGCTTGCAGCTGCTGCACCGCCGCCCGGCCCCGCGCCGCGTCCCGCGCCGTGAGCACCACGTCCCCCGAGAACTGGCGGCACAGATCCCGCGTGATGGCGAAGCCGATGCCCTTGTTGGCCCCGGTCACGAGCGCCACGCGGCTGCAGGACATAGCCGGGCAGGAGGCTTGCGAAGCACTTGCGTGGAGAGCGGAGCGGGCTGTGGACGCCCAACGGCTGCGACCAGGGCTCCCGTGAGGGTCCGAGCGCCTCTGAGTGCGACTGCAGAGCGCACGCTGCGCACTTGCTGGAACCACTAGTCCTGTCGCCCAACGCGCAGGCGCAAGCCCCGCCCCTAGGGGCGTGGCCCCCTCCCGGCCCCAGGTGCTGGGAATGCGAACCCAGGCCACCTGGCAGGTTTACAGATGGGCGGGCCCAAGGCGAAGGCCTTTGGCTGCTGCCGACGTCTGTCAGCAGAGAATCATTTTGATTGGTCGTCTGACAGCCTTTAAACTGAGCCCTTAGCCTTGGTTCTCCATGGGTTTTCCCCTGGTGTTTTAAAAAATGCAGCCCCCAAAACAAGTCTTTGGGACTGGAATTGTGGAATCAGCTGAGAGAACGCGACAAGGACTCAGGTGAGTGTTGATTTGTCCCCGAAGTGTGTGAAAGCAAAGGTCCGGGCTCATCCCTGGCTGGTCTTCACCTCGCAGTGGCCCCCACACTCCTTGCACAGGAACCATGTAGACGCTCTACAGGTCATGGATGTCCAGATGGTGGAAGCAGGGCCCTGGCCCTCGGCCTGTGCAGTTGCTACACAGCTGCCCAACCCCGCACCGAGTCCCGTGCAGTGAGCGCCGCTTCCCCAAGAACCGCCTGCACAGGTCCGGTGTGATGGCGAAGCGGGTGCCCTTACTGGCCACAGTCTCCAGGGCCACAGGTGTTAAGACGCCATGGCTGGCAGGGGTCCTGGGGGCACTTGAACAGAGAGCAGACAGCGCTGTGGGTCACAGGGGTTAGGAGGTGTTGTCCCGCTCTGTGGTGTCCCAGACAATCTGAAAAGCAGCACCAACTGAGTTCTGTGCTCCAGGGCTGTGACTTCTATCCTCTGTCCCTCCCTCCACCGGGGGGGGGGGGGGGGGGGGACTGAATGTTCCAGGTTTACTAAGGCCCCCGTTCCGGGTCTGCCCCTTCCTGTGTTGTAAGTTCGGCCCAAGCAGGACACGCACCACCCTCTTTTGATCCCAGCTCTGAGCCCAGCAGTGGACAGGGTGGAGGGCTGTGCTTCCCCCAAGCACAGGGGTTGGTGATGGGAATCAGGGGCTTTAGTTGAACTAAGGAACTACTTCAGGAGAAGCCCAGAAGGTGGAAGTAGGTGCAGGAGTCATTGTTTTGGACCCAGGCCCATCCTCCACTGCAGAAAGGCAATGTCTGCTTTTTCTAAAATGCAGTGAAGTATTTGCACAGGGCAACTGCCTCTGAGGACACAGATCCCCTTCCTTCCTTAAGAGAAACCAACGCAGAGTTAAATAGGCCCTGTGATTGCCTTCAGTGAGGGACCCCCAAGTGGGAGGCAGCATTTATGAAGGTCTTTCGGGGACCAAGCTGGTGATGGCATGTGTATTTCATGGTTACATAATCCTGTTTGCTTAAAGCACCTACACTTTGTTTTGTCCTTGGTCACAGTTAACAGAGAGAGAGGTAAAACCTCACCCCGCGCTCACTGGTTAGAACCTGTGGCTGCCTTCATGCTACCACAGCAGAGCAGAGTACTCCCAAGAGACTGTGGCTGCAAAGCTGAAAACATTTACTCTCTAGCTATTTCTGGAATGATTTTCGGCTTCTCAGTCACATTGTCCCTTCCTTGGCCTAACTAAATGTCTATGTGATTTCTGAGCGGGTGCAGCTTACAAATGATCTGCAGGATGGATCTGTAGCAAGACCCATTATTCATCTGCTGATGATCAGTCATTACTCTCACCCACTCTCCTCTTTCTCCCTGTGTCACAGGAGAAATCACAGACTCAGACTTAGCAGCCAATTCAAACTGAATACTTCATAAAGGGGCTAATATATGAGGAAAAGGGCCCACATGCTAACCTGACTAGCTCAGGGTAGGTCTGCGTGGCAGCCTTGCCAACGCAGAAAGCGAAAGTAACCACAATGGTGTCTGAAATTAAAACTTTTAATTATTATTTATTAAAAAATATATATTTTAGTGATTTTTTTACAGAAAGGAAGGGAGAGGGATAGAGAGTTAGAAACATCAATGTTAAGAGAGAATCATTGATTGGCTGTCTCCTGCACTCCCACTCCTGGGGATGGAGCCTGCAACCTGGACATGTGACCTGACCAGGAATTGAAACAGTGACCTTCTGGTTCATAGGCTGAAGGTCAAATGCTGAACCACACAGGCTGGGCTGAAATTAAAACTTTTTAAACTAAAAAGCAGTTTATGGTAGGTAATCATGTTCTAGGCCAACACCTTCCCTGACAAAGGTCAATCTTCACCATAATGTGTCCTCTCTATTGTATTTTTGCATCTACAATAACATATCAATGGAATGTCAAAGTCATTTTCCTTTTTTTTTTTGGACCCCTCAAAGGTCAGGCACGGTTTGTGGAGGCCACAAATCCCCTCATTATAATTGAGTTACTTACTGACAGTTAACTCTCCTGCAGCCACCTCAGTAAAGGCAGTATGTGTCTATCACTTTACTTTTTATCCAATCCCAGTGGCCTCCTCCCCCTCCCCTCACCCCCACTTTGCTTTCTCCTGCCTCCCTAATCTATCGCCAATGGATTTCATGGAACCCACTTGTTAGGATGGAAAAAGGGCCTTTCTTTTTCTTTGCTGTAGCCTTCCACAATTTATGAGAAGCACCTGATAATTAAATCCCAAGGCTGTTAGCTCCTCTGGTTCAAACAGTCCCTCTGTTCAAACTTACAGACAAGATAAGTGACTTCCTCCCCGCTGGTTTACCACTCAGGATAAGACACCTGCCTAGGACTTCTGCCTGGACTATCTCCTGAGGAAATAACAGACATCCCCTTGCTGTCGGCTCCATTGCACCTAGCAACAGCAGCAGCCCCCAGATGCCCCTCCCGTCCCTGTCCCAGGCTTGAAAAGAGTTTTGTTGTTCTTTGCCCTTGCATTGGTTAGCAATGAACTGGGGCTTTCCCTCTGGGAAGTGAAATAAACTCTCTCTCTGTATCTATCTCTTCTCACAGTTGTGAATTCTTTCACAGCCCAAGTCACCTAGTCACGGGCCCAAGAACCCTATAGCACTTACGTCTCCTCTTTTGATTGTAATGTATGAAACAAGTGCAAAACCGCCATTCTCCAGAGCATTATCTCCCAAAAATTGTTTACAGGTTTGAACGTTTTTCACGTGAACAATACATATATTTGGATAGAAATGATGTGACCGTGTGCATGTCCTTTTGGTCAGTTCAGGACAGATAGCACAATGCGGCCCACGGAGGGCGCTGTGAGGGGAGCTCACCATTGTTCAACTTTTTTTTCAAAAAGAAACTGTCCGTGAGGCCCCTCAGCGTCTGAGGGCAAAAGGGCCAGGAACACAGGGGTCTCCGCTCCCTCTTCTGGGCTTTTGGGGGCTTCGGGTCCAGTCAGGTCGGTTCTCACCCACCCTGGGCAGCAGGCATTCAGGAGGATCTTGTCCCCGCTCCTGTGCGCACTCAGGTTCCTGGCGTGGATCCGGGACAGGACGGTGACGCCGATTTTCGTGACTCCGTAGGTCCTGTTGGGCCAGCCCTCCCTCTGGTACACCCCGTTTCGTGCATCTTCCACGAACTTGTTCATAAGCCCCACCAGCTCCTCCTCGCTGATGGTGTCGCTTCTGAACTTCTGCTGCAGCTCCGGGCTGCAGTTTTTCAGAGCTCTGAGACTCTCCATGCTGGACACATTCACCACTCTGCCTGAAATGCAAAGGAGGTTGTTATGTAGAAAGGCAGGCAGGAGCATACGGGCGCCAAATCTGCTGGAATTCTGGACCAGGAATTTCCATCTGAGAAATTTCCAGTGTGCCATGAGCACTGAGGAAGACTGCCTGTATGATGAAGGCCGGAGATAGCCTAGAAGCCTGTCATACCCAGCAAGTCTCAGAGGATATCAGAGAAATGTTTTTTTAAAAATAATATTTTTATTGATTTTAGAGAAGGAAGGGAGATAGATAAGAA
>NW_005871600.1:453016-471659 GCF_000147115.1 Myotis lucifugus | reverse complement strand
CACACTGGGGAGTGGGACCTGTAACCTGCATAGGCCGTAACCTAGGAATCAAACTGTGACCTCCTGGCTCAAAGGGGGACGCTCAAACCAATTAGCCAGTAGGCCAGGCTCAGTTTATCTCTTAATACTAAGCAGTTCTGCAAAAACAGTTGTATGCCAGCTAAAGGGATAAAATCTTGAATACGTATGTCATGACTTCACAGGATGGACTATCTGTTCCTTTCCATCTCTCCGTAGCCCACCCTGGCTCCTCCCAATGGCAGGCATACTTCCAGTCCTGTGTCTCTACCTGTCATATAAATTCTATATAAAGTGTATCCGCTCAGTGATCCTTTGGCTGGAACGGAGCAGGGAAGAGGGGACGGGTGGGGTGGGGGGTTAAGGGGGGGTGAGGCTGTGAAAATAAAGGATTAAACTTGGCCAGAGCAAGGTTTGGCCTTGGCCCAGGGCTGCTGGGGTAAACTTTATACTGTTGGACTGTTCATCTTAAGATTGTCCTGTTACCTTGAAGGTTTAGGGTCAGGCTACACAATGGATGTTAACAATAAGGTTATGGTGAGGCTACCTGGTATCAAATGGATCCCTGGGGGAGGTGCTGGGAGGAAGGTCAGCCAAGAGAACAGCGGGCCATGTCCCTGAGGCCAGCCCTCAGCAGACACAACTGAAACAAGGTGGGTGAGCTTCCTGGACGGCAGTGCTCCCTGTTACTGCCACACACACAGCTGCTGTCCGCAGGACTCCATGCGACAGGACAGCCGGAAGCTCCCTGCCTGGGCTTCCCTGGCCCCTGGCCCCTGAGAGCTCTCCCACTGGCGATTTGCATCACTCTCCCTTTCCTCTACTGCTGAGCCCTGCGGTTCTGAGTATAATGGCTTTCCTGAGTTCTGAGTCCTTGCAGGGATTCTTGAACCTGAGGGTGGTCTTGGGTACCTCCTGAACTTGTGAAAACCAAGTGATGACTATCTCAGATATGCATGGTTGGTTTAGCATCTCGGAACCAATAGGTGCAACGCACTGTATCAGTAGAGTACAAAGAAAGGCCCCTGTGATCAGATGCAGAAGAGTTCAGGGGCCTAATGAATTGGAGGTAGGAAAGGTCACTCAGGAAGGGAGGAGAGAGGAAGGAGGAGGGAGGAGGGAGGGTCTGGCCTGGGATCCTCAGGGGACTCCAACGGTTGTGAAGGGCACCAATGACTGGCCTCTCTGAGGAGACTTCTCAGCAAAGAGCTGAAGGATAAGCAAGAGGCGGTTGTGCAGAGACCAGGGGGGCAGACAGCAAACATAGCCCAGTCCTGAGGCTGAAGGGCACCTGGCCTGGTGAGACACCAGGGGGCAGTGCAGCTGACCAGGGAGCAGGAGCAGGGAGGGGCCTGGAGATGACCCCAGGGGAGGGCAGGACTGGGTGCTGCCACAAACAAGGCAGCCAGGGCTCCTAGACTCACCTTGGGGTTTCACGAGAGGCAGCAGCTCCGTGCAGACGTCTCGGGTACCAAAAAAGTTTGTTTTCATCGTCACTTCTGCTTTAATGTGAAACGGTGTGGGATCATTCACTTTCAGGAGAGAAGGAGAGTATAGTTAATAAACAGTAGCCATGTGGTACTATTCCATAGAATGACATAAAATGTGAATTTTGGCCTGGCCTGTGTGGCTCAGTGTTTGAGCGTCAACCTATTAACCAGGAGAAGTCACGATTCGATTCCTGGTCCGGACACATGCCCGGGGTTGCGGGCTTGTTCCCAAGTGGGGGACTTGCAGGAGGCAGCCAATCAATGATTCTCTCACATCATTGATGTTTCTATCTCTCTCTCCCTCTCCTTCCTCTCCCTCCCTCTCTGAAATCAATAAAAAAATATTGAAAAAATAATAAAAACAAAATGTGAATTTTGTGTAGAATTGGCGTCCATGCAATGACCATTTCCTTGTTCCCTGATGTTCTATAGTGTCTGAGATGGTGCCATTCCCGGAGGCTGGTGAAGGGTGCACAGTGGGATCTCCAAACCTGTTTGTGCAATGTTCTTGTTTATTTAAAAATCCATTCAACATTCACTCAAATGCCTTCAAGGCTAAACCGGCAGAAACGGTGACAACCTAGAGAAGACTCCCAGGCATCTGAGCCAAGAACAACAAGGTCCTTGGGCCACAAAGCACTCCAGCTTCTCTTGCACTATGATCTAGTCGCAGCGGTTCTCAACCTGTGGGTCACGACCCCTTTGGGGGTCCAACGACCCTTTCACAGGGGTCGCCTAAGACCATCAGAAAACACATATATAATTACATATTGTTTTTGTGATTCATCACTATGCTTTCATTATGTTCAATTTGTAACAATGAAATTGGGGGTCACCACAACAGGAGGAGCTGTATTAAAGGGTCGTGGCGTTAGGAAGGTTGAGAACCACTGAGTGGCACCGTGCCCCCTGCCTCTCCTACTCCCCTCGGGAACCATCCTGCACCCCATACACGCGAGGAGCCCCATTGTACCGATTCCCTGACATACCAGCCACCCTGGCTGGAGGTGCTGGGGTGTCCCCCCTCCCCCGCTGCAACCACCCAGCCTTTTACCCGTGAAACCAATAGCTGCGTTGTTGACCAGCACGTCCAGGCCCCCGTACTCCTTGCGCAGGAAGTCGCGCAGGGCGCGGATGCTCTGCAGGTCCTGGATGTCCAGCTGGTGGAAGCGCGGGCTCAGGCCCTCGGCCTGCAGCTGCTGCACAGCCGCCCGGCCCCGCGCCGCGTCCCGCGCCGTGAGCACCACGTCCCCCGAGAACTGGCGGCACAGGTCCCGCGCGATGGCTAAGCCGATGCCCTTGTTGGCCCCGGTCACGAGCGCCACGCGGCTGCAGGACGACATGGCCGGGCAGGAGGCTCGAGAAGCACTTGCGTGGAGAGCGGAGCGGGCTGTGGACGCCCAATGGCTGCGACCAGGGCCCGGGAGGCTCCGAGCATCAGCGCACGTGCTGGACTGGGCGCCAAGGAGCCTCTTGCCCAGTGAGCAGGCGCAGGCGCAGGCACAGGGGGCAGGTGCAGTCCCCGCCCCCTCTGGGTGTGGCCCAGGGACCCTCCCACGGGTGCTTGTTAGGTAAACAAGGGCTGCCTGCAGGGTGACAGGTGGGCTGGCCCAAGTCTAAGGTCACTGTCCGCTGGCTCAGCCTGCTGGGCAGTAGAGAATCATTTTGATTGGTTGTGTGGCTACCTTTCAACTGAACCCTATCGTTGGTTCTCCAAGGGTTTTTCCTGGGATTCCCCTAACCAAGCTTTAGGAAATGGAACATTTGTACAGACTGCCCTCCTTCCTGGCCCCCTAGCCTGCTGCCCCCCTGTATTTTCTAAAATATATTTTTATTGAAATCAGAGAAGAAGGGAGAGGGAGAGCTAGAAACATCGATGATGAGAGAGAATCATTGATCGGCTGCCTCCTGCACGCCCCCCACTGGGGATGGAGCCCGGAACCCCAGCCACGTTCCTTGACTGGAATTGAAACCGGGACCCTTCAGTCCGCAGGCCAGTGCTCTACCCACTGAGCAAAACCGGCTAGGGCTCCCCCCATATTTTAAAAAATATAGCTTGAAAACAGAAGTCTTTGGAACTGGAATTGTGGAATAAGCTGTGTGAACATGACAAGCACTCACGTGTGTGTTGATTTGTCCTCTAAGTGTGTGAAAGCAAAGCTCTGGCTCATCCCTGGGTGGTTCTTACATGACAGTGGGCAGCTATTCATGTGAATCATCGCAGGGTTACCACCTCTCTAGACCAGAGATTTTCAACCAGTGTGCCACAGTGTGAGACATTTTAAAACATGCAATACCTATTTATTCAGGGGCACTGACCTCTTTTCCCTTAGGTTGTCA
The DNA here is from genome assembly GCF_000147115.1 of Myotis lucifugus. NCBI lineage: Eukaryota > Metazoa > Chordata > Mammalia > Chiroptera > Vespertilionidae > Myotis > Myotis lucifugus. The sequence goes on along the minus strand of NW_005871600.1, from coordinate 467,811 downwards.
AATTTAAAAATCCTAAATACAAGCATGTCAAACTCAAAGGCTAACACGGGCCAAATAAACAAGGTTTAGGTTTATGAGGGCCGCAAAAAAACAAACGCCTCAATTTTCATAGAAACGTCGGTTTATTTCGATAGAGACATGCTGAATACAAAGGGACAAAGTAGATGAGTAATTGTTAATGAGTATTTGTTGTGTGCCGTGTGTGGCCCGTGGGCCACCGCTTGGCATGCTTGGCCTAAACAACAAGAGCTGCCCCGTTGGTGAATCAAAATTATGCTATTGTTTTTGTCAGATCGGCAAAAAATACATATATTTTTGGTGTGTTGCAGAATTTTAGTAATTAGTTTGTGTCCATGAAATGAAAAAAGTTGAAAATCGGTGCCCTAGCCCTAGCCAGTTTGCGTAGTGACTAGAGCATCAGACTACAGACTGAAGGGTCCCAGGTTCTATTCTGGTCAAAGGCATATGCCCAGGTTGTGGGCTTAGTTCCCAGTGGGGGGCGTGCAGGGTGCAGCCAATAGATTCTCTCTCATCATTGATGTTTCTATCTCTCTCTCCCTCTCCCTTCCTCTCTGAAATCAATAAAAATATATTTTAAAAAATCGGTGCCTTAGTCACTTTCAAGGTCATTTAGTTACCTGTATGCAGATGCTCCAGTGTAGAGGTACCAGGTAGCTTGGTAGCCCTTTCTCATACAATAACTCGTCAGGATGCATCCTCAGAAAGTGGATCCTCAGAAAGTCCATAAATTAGTTGTGATGGAAATGAATTTTCTTCCTATTTAGTACTTACAGCAGAGGAATAGGGGAGTATAAAGCCAAGTTTCATGTCTGTGCTGTCCCTTATGGAAGCTACTAAGCCACAGGTGGCCATTGAAATGTTATTTTAATCACAATGATACAGTTTACATTCAGTTCTTCAGTTGCCCTAGCCACATTTCCAGCGCTCAATAGTGCGGCACATGTGTTAGTGGCCGCTGTGTGGGACAGTGCAGACATATGCTATTACCAACACAGCAGCAAGTTCTGCGGGAAAGCAAGCTTTAGGTAGAATCCAATTATATTGCAGTTTCAAAGTAGGTTTGGCAAAAAAACAAAACTCACAATCAGGGAAAGACCTTTACTTTTTTTGACTGAAACTTTCGTGGTGATAATTGTAGGTTCATGGGCAGTAGTAACAAATAATACAGACATTCCTTACACTTCCCCTCTGTTTTCCTCCATCGTAACATTTTGGAAAACTATAGTACAGCCTGTCCAGGTAGCTCAGTCGGTTAGAGCATCCTCCCATATGCCAAGTTGTGGGTTCAATCCGCCCTTAGTGCCGGGAGCCAGTTCCAGCATGTCATAATTGCAAGAGTTTCATCAAAAGGTTGATGGAACTTGGGGACTCAACAAGGGCTGAGTCACATATGTTGTTACCTGTTGGGAATGGCTGAAGGCATTTCCCCAAACCTGAAAAGGGATGATTGCTTGGCTGCCAGACAGCTCAGAGCATCTTAATCTACATGTTATTGACTCCTACTGGCCAAACACCTGAACAGCCATAGGCAAATTCTTCCAATCTGACAATGGTTGTGTATATGGAAACTCTACCCTTTGAAGTGTATATCTCCACCTCGCCTTAGGACAAATTGTGTTAATAAAAAGCAAGGGGTCCTGAGACTAAGAAGATCTTAGTTTCTTTAGGTAGGCTTCTCTGACCCCCAAATGCCTTATGTTTCGTCTCTGGACTCTTATTTAAGTTACACACAACCCTTCTCCAGATTGCTGAACCCTTCTAGATGCTGGAACAAGAACCCTGGCACCTTAGGGCACATACAAGACTCAACCAACGAATGCGTCCGTAAGTGGAACAACAAATGGATGTCTCTCTCTCTCTCTCTCAAGTCAATAAATAAATAAAAATTAAAAAACTTATAGGACAATGTCACAATCAGAATATTGACACTCACACAATCCACCCACCAATCTTATTCAAATGTCCTCAGCTTTAGTTGCACTTGTGTTTGTGAATGTATTTGGAGCTATACAACTTTATCAGTTCTGCAGGTTTGTATATCCACTACTATTGTTAAGATATAAAACATTTCCATCAGCACAAGCATCTCTCCTATTGCTCCTTTTTAACCAAACGTACTATCTCTTGCCCATGACCCCCAACCCTATCTCTTGGCAACCACTAATCTCATCTCCATTTCCAAAATTTTACTGTTTCAAAATGTTACATAGATGGAGTCATACAGTATGTATTTAGGATTTTTATTTTCATTGAGGATAACTTAAGAGCTTTGTTTTGGATTTTCTCCCTTATCCAAATACTAGTGGCCTGGTGCATGGATTCATGCACATTGAAAGGAAATTAATTAGAATAAATATTTTAATATGAATATCAACAAAAACAACCAAATTCATGATCGACAATGACAGATCAAAACACGTGTGCGATTGGCACCAGCGAGAGCTTTATATGTATGGTGCATGGATGAGTCAATGTTTATTTTTAAATTGCCAGTGTGTGTCATATATACCAGTGAGTGGGTTGGTCAGATGGTTGGACGGATGTATGGTCGGTCATTTAGCCTTTTATATAGATAGGCTTGGTCTGTCACTTGCTGGATTCTTTCCACACCACTGTTTACTTTCTTCTATAGCTGGGGCGAGCCAGTGTTAGAAGGAAGGAAGGAAGGAAGGGGATGGGTCAAATTTACTAAGAGGGCCACTCAGCAATAGCACATGGTGTGTAGGGAACTTTGGTGAGAGGCCTGCTGTTTCAAAAGGCGTATTCTAAGAGGGCATGAATCATGATTTTCAGCCTGATTTGTTTATCATTTTGGTACTGGTAGCAACACAAGAACCGACAGGTCAGTAGGGCAAGATCCTCCAGAAAATACAATATATAAAACATCATGTAGTAATGAGAATGTAGCATTGGATGTAAGTGGCGTTAAGAATTAATGGGAGAAAGGAAGAATTATTCCAAAAATGGTACTGGGGAAAGGGAATAATGATTGGCAAGAAAAAAAAAAAGATATGTACAACATCAATTAATTTTCTAAAGAGAGAAAAAGTATTTTCTCACTTTCTAAATTAGTTTTATTTATAACACCACAAAACAAGTATGAGAAAACTCAAGTAAAATGTATATTTTTCCATATGGGAAAAGAACTTTGTAAGCCTGGGAGCAGGAAGAATCACAAAGGGAAGTACTGACAGATTGGACTATGGGAACCGTTTTGAAAATGTACTCTGAAAAGTATGCTAATGTAAAGCCAGCGAATTAAGCTCTATTTGGATGATTTTGAATCTTTTTTTGCTGTGTCAAATTTGTGTCTTGATCCGGGTGGCGTGTTTGAGCCCCTCCCACTCCCCATTCATAGCACCTTGTCTGGGTTCTGAACATCCCCGATTTCTGTTATTACTGCTGTTGGCCAGTTGGTGACCCTTAAGTTGTGAGAGTCCAGTCTGAGATCATCCTGGCTGCTATATGGAAAAAGAATTTTATCACATCACATCTTTTAACTTGTGGAATGAACTCTCTTTACCACCCACTGGTTGGAAGTAGTTATTTCATTTGTCCTAAAGTACACAGTTCCATGGTGTCTGGATGTTGGGAAACAGTATCCTATATAATAAAAGGGTAATATGCAAATTGACCCTAGTGGTGGAATGACCAGAATGACTGCTCGACCAGTCTCTATGAGGTGCACTGACCACCTCTTGGTCCCTTTTCCCAGCTGGCAGGCTCTGATCTCCCAATGGTGAACAGGGAACTGGGGGTCAGTGGTGGCGGGGGGCGGGGCTGGCTGCGGGCAGTGGGGAAGATGGCCCTGATTGCAGGCCAGGCCTAGGGACCGTACCGTGCACGAATTACATTGTTATATAAATTATTATGCTCCCAGGGTCTTCCCTTGCCCGGGCTTACTTACTCTCATAAAACTCAGCTTGACCCTGGCTTTGCTTCTTACTCTGCTTGTTTGGGGTGGTCGGTAAGTATTCCTACAGGGTACAGCATGGACTGAGTCGGGGAATCACTTTGTGGCCGAGCTGTTTAGTAGATAACTAATTAAAAACAATTGACTTGATTCTGTCAAAGATAAAGCTGGATACTCAAGGGGTAATGCAGATTTGAACCAGTAATATACTATTGCAATAGGGAAGAGGGTCCAGCATGAACTGAACTCAACGGGGCATTTTAAAGGGAGAGTGAGGGAGTAGGGTGGGGGACCAGCGGGGCTTGAGTCAGGGAAGTGAAACATTCCTATCCATGTAAACGCTGATTAGGGCAGCTGTGTGGCTACACAGAGACTGAGAGACAGAGGCTCTATCCTTTCTGATAATTACATTTCAAAGGAATGGCTTTGAGGTCCTTGAGAAAGACACTCCTGAGTTGTAGGAGGTACATAATATCACCCACGCACTGAAGGAGGATTCTCACAGTATGAGCTTTTTTAGTCAATGCTCTAGGAAGGGTGGTAAAGGGCCGGCCATCAAGTGTTACCTAGAACAAAGAGTAAATTCTTCTGGCCGCTTTGAGCTCCTTAAGGGGAGCAGGCCATTCTGGGGAAGTAGCCTGGAGCTGTTAGGAACAATGTTAGTGTTTGTTTAACTCTTTAATGTGGAAGGGGTGGAGTCCATGAAATCACTCGTGCTCAGTCTGCAGATTGTGTAAGTGAAGGTTGATGACCCATTGAGATGAAGGCTTAGTTTGGTCAAGGAAAAGGGGAGATACATTATCTTCCTTCCTCATAAAAAACAAAAACAAAAAACAAAAAGTTTTGTTTGCTCCTTTTCTTCCTGTCTTGAATGTATTGTATGAGTGTGTGATGACTGGAGCTGCAGCAACTATCTTGAGACCACGAGGAAGCAAACTAAAAGGTCACTAGCCAGCTCCCTAAGAAGGGTATTGTGTGGAAAATTAGAAAAAGCGTTGATTTTTGATGACATCACTGACTCTTGGGTCCAAATCTGGGACCATCAATCCAGCCCCACCTCCTATCCTTTTCAGTAAACTTTAAATTTTAGAATAGATGTACAGTGGGGCCTTGACTTACCAGTTTAATTCGTTCTGAGACCGAGCTCGTTAAGGAGCTCGTTAACTCAAATTACTCTATCAACTCAATGCAAAAAATCGGCGGAGAGACTGCTGGTATCTCAAAAAACTCGTTAGTCGGGACACTCGTAAGTCAAGGCCCCACTGTATTGAAAAGTTGGAAATGTGGTACAGAGAATGCCGATATATCCCTCATCAAATTTCCCCAACTATTAACCATCTTACTATGATGGCTCATTTGTCACAAGTCAGAAACTAGCATTGGAACAGTAGTAACAACTGAGCTCCATGCTTTATTTGAATTTTACTAGTTCTCCCCCCCTCCCCCACCCCATGCCCTTTTTCTATTTCAGGATTCCCTACAGAATATCACATTGCATTATCTGTCTTCTCACCTTAGTTTCTGTCGGGAGCCGGGTCCATCCTTGCTGTTTCAAGGGACCTGGCATATATGGCATACTGTTCTTAATATGTTTGCTCACCTTCTTGGCGCTATGTGTTTTAACCAAGGTCACCTCTCCAAGAAAGGTTGTTTCCCCAGGTAGGGATTTTTCCCTGAAGTTAGGGAGGGGATAAAACCCCTTAACTAAGTGCCAGGCGGGTAGTTAATCACTTTAACTACAAACAATCACACTTAAGCTACATAATCTTTACTCCCTGGAATGGAGATAAGAAACGCCCTAACCTTTGGAATAGAGATTGATAGGATTGGAATCAACTGGTATAAATACAGATGTAACAAGACAACAGCACACAGAACCTAGAGACAGGACTTGGCTGGAGATCCTACACAGAACCTAGACACAGAACCTAGAAACAGAACCTAGCGAGAGAACCTGGCAGAAGAACCTAGAGACAGAACCTAGAGACAGAACCTGGATAGAACATGGCAAGAGAACCTGACTAGAACCTGGTGACTGAACCTGGCTGGAGATCCTGGCTAGAGATCCTGGCTAGGCTGCTGATCAACTGAAGGCTGTCTCCGTGTCATTCCTTCTTCGCCGACTCCGTCCACACCTTTGGGGACCCCTGGACCCACTGGGGTTGGACCCCAGCAAGTTTCCTCTGGTCTATGACAGATTCTCAGTTTACTGGTGTTTCGTGACCTCTGACACAGTTTAGGAGTACTGTTCAGGTGCTTTGGGGGTTGTCTGATGTTCTTCTCAAGGAAGAACGCGGTTATAGGATTTGGGGGAGGAAGACCACAGGGGTGAAGTGCCCTCCCTACACCCTGGCATGCTATCACCATAATTCATCACTGACTATGTTAACCCTCAGCACCTGGCCGGGCATGGCCTGCCAGGTTTCTCCACTGTACACTTACTTTTCCCTGCTCTCCATACTGCACTGTACACTTGGAAGCAAGTCACTAAGCCTAACCCACAATCCAGTGGCGATGGGGGGGGGGGGGGGGGCGGGGGGCAGAAATTGAGCTCCACCTCCGCACACGGAGGAGTATTTACTTAAAACAGTGGTTCTCAACCTGAGGGTCGCGACCCCTCTGGGGGTCAAACGACCCTTTCACAGGGGTCGCCTAAGGCCATCGGAAAACACATATATAATTACATTTTGTTTTTGTGATTAATCACTATGCTTTAATTATGTTCAATTTGTAACAATGAAAGTACATCCTGCTTATCAGATATTGACATGACGATTCATAACAGTAGCAAAATTACAGTTATGAAGTAGCAACGAAAATAATTTTATGGTTGGGGGTCACCACAACATGAGGAACTGTATTAAAGGGTCGCGGCATTAGGAAGGTTGAGAACCACTGACTTAAAAGATAGGGACTTCTGCCCTAACCGGTTTGGCTCAGTGGATAGAGCGTCGGCCTGCGGACTAAAGGGTTCCAGGTTCGATTCCGGTCAAGGGCATGTACCTTGGTTGCGGGCACATCCCCAGTAGGGGGTGTGCAGGAGGCAGCTGATCGATGTTTCTCTCTCATCAATGTTTCTAACTCTCTATCCTTCTCTCTTCCTCTGTGAAAAAATCAATAAAATATATTAAAAAAAAAAAGATATGGGACTTCCGCAAGGCTGATCCTGGGAGAGCTAGGCCAGGGAGGGTGAAGTGGGGTGGGGCGGGGCTCGCCAAGCAAAGGGGCGGGGACTTAGGGGCGGGGCGCGTCGAGTGAGTCGGGGGCGGGGCTAGCTGAGCAAAGGGGCGGGGCGCGTCGGCGGGATCGGGGTCGCGGGGAAGCTCTGGCTGCCTGGGCTCGCAGTTCCGAGGTCGCGGCGGAGGCGGAGCAAAAGGCGGGTTGGGTGCCGGCCCTGAGGGTCAGGCCTGGGACGCGTGTGTAGGGAGTCCCTCCCCTCCGCTGGTCGGGCTTCAGAGCGCGGGCTCCGCGCCGCGGGCCCCTGAGTTTCCCTGTCCGCGACTCCGGGTCGGGGGACTGACCCCGTCGGGTGCGGGCGTCCTCGGCGCTGCCGGGACACACTGCGCAGGCCCCGGCGGAAGCCCGCGGCGGGGAGGGGCTCCGCCCGGCGGCCAGGGACTGGGCTTCGGTTAGTGAGGACGCAGGGCGGCCAGCCTCGCCCTCCGCGGAGGCCCGAGTCTCGTCTTAACTCGCGCTCACCGTGCGGTGTGGGTCTCCACGTGCCCTGGGCCAGCCGCCCCGCCGCCGTCACCACGGAGACCTGCCCCGGCGCCAGGTGAGCCGGAAGCACTTCCGGGCCGGGGCCTCCGGTTGCCCGGGTAACGGGAGCAGCTCGCGCTGGAGCTTTGCTAATATTTTAGTTTTTTGATGTGAAAAGAACGGAGGTCGCATCGCGTACTCCGCTAGGCCCGGAAGTCGCTCATCTGGCGAATGTAGGTCCGCGAGGCGCAGGGCCGCGGGGTGGGCGCTGCAGGCGGGACGGGGAGCGCGTGCCGTGCCCGGGCTGGCGGCCGCCCTGGCTCCACGTGCAGAGCTCGCGCGCCCACGGGCACCCGCGCGCGGCCGGGCACTCGCCCAGGGACCCGGCTCGTCACCCTTCGGTGGGTGAAGCAGGGAGCCTTCCAGGGCCGAGGCGGGTGGTAACGGTGCCTGGTCCCCTGTCTTGTTACCCACGCCTGCCCGGTGTCGGTGGTAGATTTAAAAGCAGCTGTTGGTCAGAGTGCGCACATAAAATCCCAGCTCTCCCCGGGTACCGTCACCTCGGCATTCATGCACGTGTAAGTCACTGTAGGAGCATATAAAAGTCACAGTAAGCGCCGCCTCCCCTTGCGCATAATTGGCTATCTTTCCTTAAATTTGGTTTTATAAACATACATAATGTTTATAAATCAAACCTAAAAGGGGTCATTGATGTTTCTGTCTCGATCCCTCTCCCTTCCTCTCTGAAATCAATAAAAATATATTTTAAAGAAAAGGGGTCATTGAGTTTGAAATGTTCTGAAACTTTGTTTTTTTTCCCCTTGGACATTTTTACACCTTAGCATATATTTTTTTCCCCTGTTGGTGGCTACATAATATTCCATTGTCTGAATCCTGCTGTTTTTTAAATTCTCACCTGAGGATATTTTTATTTTAAATATTTAAATTGATTTCAGAGATGGAGAGGAATTGAGAAAAACATTGATGAGAAAGAACATAGATCAGCTGCCTCCTGCACATTCCCTACTGGGGATCAGCCTGCCATCCGGTATGTGCCCTGCCCAGGAATCAAACGGAGGTCTCCTGGGTGCATTGGTCCACGCTCAACCACTGAGCCACACCAGCTGGGCTTTCTAAAAAAATTTTTAGAGAGGAAGGGAGAGAGAAACATTGATGTGAAAGAGGAACATCTATCAGTTGCCTCCTGTAGGTGACTACTGTATAAATTTATATACACACATTTTTTTTTTTTTAAAGGAACTGTTGCCCTAACTGGTTTGGCTCAGTGGATAGAGCGCCAGCCTGCGGACTGAAAGGTCCCAGGTTCGATTCCAGTCAAGGGCATGTACCTTGGTTTCGGGCACATCCCCAGTGGGAGGTGTGCAGGAGGCAGGTGATCGATGTTTCTCTCTCATAGATGTTCCTAACTCTCTATCCCTCTCCCTTTCTCCATGTAAAAAATAAAATATATTTCAAAAAAAAAAGAAACTGTTTTAGAGGGACCAGTAAAATGTGCATTCCATTACTGCACAAGGGATCATGATTTAGCTCTCAGTATAAAAGTTCTATAACTAAAAACACTTTAGAGAAGAGGCTTACCAAATAATATGTTTGTCTATTTAAATCTTTAAAGGTACCAAGAACAGTGATTATCATTCATTGGGAGAAAAAGCAAAGGAAGTGCCTTTTATTTTCGACTGGGCACCTAAACGGAAACTGCAGTTGTAGTATGAAGAAGGGTAGAGGAAGAACAAGCCGGATCAGAAGACGGAAACTCTGCAGAAGTTCTCCATCAAGGGGAGGTACAGTGTTTACTTGTTTTGGTGCCAGTGACATAAAAAGAATCTTGTTGCTTGATATTAACAGGTGCATATAGCTTTTCTCAAGGGCACATGGGCAATGTTCACAGAGAATATTTCTTAAATAATTCTCTTTGTAATTGTGCCATTGTATTCTTTTTAACCCTGGTGGGAATATAAACATATTTCTCATTCCTTCAACTGTGTCTTTTCTGGGGATGACTCCCAGGTTTCTGTTTCTAGCCCTGCCCTCTCTCCTGTCCTCTAATTACCTGCAAGGTATCAATGTTTGGTTATAAACTCCTCATTTTGAGTTCACTGTAACCCAGTTTGAAGACAGGCTGCATGTGAAAGTGCCTGGCCACCTGGGAGGTACCACATTGATAAGGTCAATTTTACCAGTTGCTTCTCCTGCCTCTTTGAGACGATCATATGTTTTTTCTTTTTAGTTTACATTATTTTTACATTTTAAAATTCATTTATTTTTATGATAACACTGAGACAATTCATCAGAGGTTTTCTTTTTAAATGGTAGTCTGATTTTATAGTGATCTTAATCACCATTTTTTCCTCCATTGATTAGTGAATGAGAGCTACAAGCCTGAATTTATAGCGCTTAAGAAGTGGTTGAAAGCTAGGAAGTTTGAAGATACAAATTTAATACCTGCTTGTTTTCCAGGTGAGTCTGGCTTTCAGTTCTCATGACCTTTGTCACATGAGACATGGGCACAGGTGACAGGAAAGCAGGGGTGAACCTTGCTGTATTATCTTGGGGAGCGTATCTCGTATTATGTCAGGCTTCCTGCCTTGTAGCTGTAATTCTCTTTTAAAAAATATATTTTTATTGATTTCAGAGAGGAAGGGAGAAGGAGAGATAGAGAGAAACATCAGTGATAAGAAAGAATCATTGATCGACTGCCGCCTTCATGCCCCACCCTGGGGGTTGAGCCCACAACCCAGGCATGTGCCCTGACCGGGAATCAAACCCTGACCTCCTGGTTCATAGGTCGACGCCCAACCACTGAGCCATGCTGGCCAGGCTGTAGCTGTAATATTTGAGAAGGTGGATTACCATGCTTTACCTTGTTCTAGAAGTAAATGAAGTGGCTTGTGGGAAGAAATGCCGAAATGGTGAAATAAAATTCAAAATTACAAAAGGGGGATGAGAATAGAAAAATAAGGCGAAGGCAGGAATAAGGATAATTCATAAAAATTGTGATTATAAAATCTTGCGCCCTCTCAGAGGCGAGCCACCAATCTGATGTTCCTTTCCAGCAGTGTAGACAGGTTATATGGCCAGTGACCCGAGTCCTAGTGTTATTGTCCATCAGCAGAAGCGCAGACGTTCCTGGAACTTAGTCTGTAATAAGCTTTACTTTTATACGGTCCTCGTGGCCACTTCCCGCTTCGCCTTAGTAAGTGCAGCTTGCTAGGCTCTGTTTTCTGAACTTGAACACTATGTTGTAGAAATATCGGTAAAGCATCTTCCAGGTTTATCCCGTATGCCAAGTTCTGTTCATATACAGGGGTGGACGGAAGTCGGTTTACAGTTGTGAGTACTCAAAACACAGAGTTTATTCTTGTAATGCATTAATTATTGTATTACTTATTTGTATTTCAACTGTAAGCCTACTTCTGCCTACCCCTGTATCTGGTTGGAGCTACATTTCCGCTTAAATTATCATACAAGTCTAAAGGAGACCCCAGCGGAGGAGGTCAGCTGAAGGGTTCCTGAGAGACCCAGAAGCAGTTCTGTAGAAGGTGCTGGTCTTTAGGTCTTGATTCTGAAGCTCACTTTGCCCTTCGAGGATTACAAACTCAAGGGGAGGTCAGCACATTTACATTTTCCAGAGCAGCTTCTTGATCTTCCGGGATTCAGGGTACAAGACACCCGGCTTTGAAGTTCATGCACATCATCTATTCCAGTGATGGCGAACCTATGACACTCATTTTTTTGGTTGATTTTTCTTTGTTAAATGGCATTTAAATATATAAAATAAATATAAAAAGTATGTCTTTGTTTTACTATGGTTGCAAATATCAAAAAATTTCTCTATGTGACACGGCACCCGAGTTAAGTTAGGGTTTTTCAAAATGCTGACACGCCGAGCTCAAAGGTTCGCCATCACTGTTCTATTCAGAGTGTCTCTGAGGCCTGGAAGCTGCAGTAGATTCACCCTTTCCTGTCTTTGCGTTCCTAGGTACCGGGAGAGGGCTGATGAGCAAAACGTCCCTGCAGGTGAGCATCTCCCTTGGCCTTGAGACCCAGTGCAGATGTTGCTGCTTTGTTTTTGCGGGTTAAACCAAGTGGATTAAACATATGCTCGGCACACAGGCATGTTGTACTTACAGATACGTTTCAGTACAACTCTGCCAGTCGGAGTTGCTTGCCGCGTACCGGAGACAAACCCAAGGTGCAGGGCTTGCACAGAGCAGCTTATTGTGCTGTCACCTGAACACGCCTGGGCAGGCGACCTGGCTGGTGTGGCGTCCCGTGGCCGTCAGAGGCCCAGGACTAGCAGCTCTCTACCCATGTCCTTAGAGGAAGCTGCCACCTCAGGTCCAGCGTGTAGCTCCTGGGGCTGGAGCAGCGGGACCCAGCAAGGGGTGAGCAAGGGCAGCTTCTGCCGTCCAGGAAAGGGGACCCATGAACCAGCCTCCTCTCCCGCTGCCAGCGACCAGGTGCGCAGCCCCAGCGGCGGGAGGCGACACCTGTCGGCAGTGCCCTTCGGGGGGCTGGGGTGAGGAGGAGGGAGGCTGTTGGGTAGGCAGCCAGCAGTCTGCCACAGCGGAGTTTATAAACCAGATCATGTGCTAACCGTGCACGGGAGGGAGCCGCTCTCATCTGAGAGACTGCGCGTAGCAGAGGAGGTGGAACCGAGCGAGCAGGAGGAGGCCTTGGGGCCTGTCCAGGGGCCAGCCTGCTGTGGCACCGGCGGGACAAGGCTCCGGACCCCGTGGGCTGCCGTCTCCTCCCCTGGAAAACGAGGTGAATGGCATGGTGATCTGATCTCCAAGGTCCATTTATGCCATTTAAAGGACAGAATACAGTTTTCTGTAAAGCTACCAGTTAGTTCCTTAATTTATTTTTATTTAAAATTATTTTAATTTCTTAATTTAACTTATATAAACCCCAGCCTTGTACATACTAGTATGTTTAGCGTAAAGAATGGTAACTTTTAGTGTTGTAATTCTATTATGCTATTTTAATTTTTAAATAACTTTATAATTATTGTGGTAAAATATATATAAAATAAAACTTACCATCTTAACCACTTTAAGTGTGCAGCTTATTAGCATTAAGCACATGCACGTTGCTGTGTAATGTTTTTGTTTTTTGAACAGAGGTGTAATTGACCTCATTCTGTAGCAGCTTTTGCAGAGTAGACATATACCTCTCATCTATATAGCAGTGACTATAGGTTATTTTTTTAAATAGGTTTTTATTTATTTTAGAGAGAGAAGAAGGGAGAGGGAGAAAGAAACATTGATGAGAGAGAAACATGGATCGGCTGCCTCCTGCACACCCCCTACTGGGGTTTGAGCCTGCAACCTGGGCATGTGCCCCAATCAGGAATCAAACCTTGACCTCCTAGTGGTTCATAGGTTGATGCTCAACCATGGAGCCACGCCGGCTGGGCTGCACAGCTTTTAAGTGTTCAGTTTGATGAGTTTTGATGATGAAGAGATTTACCCCAAGGACCATATAGACCATTTTATCAAGTGGCTTTAAAAAAAATCCTCACCTGAGGATATGTTTTTATTGATTAGAGAGAGAGAGAGAGAGAGAGAGAGAGAGAGAGAGAGAGAGATCCACACGAGAGAGAAACATTGGTAGGTTGTCTCCCTTTACCCGCCCTGAGTGGAGATCAAACCTGAAATCTAGGTATGTACCCTGACCAGGAATCGAGCCGAAACCTTTTGTTGTACAGGACGATTCTCTAACCAACTGAGCCACCGGGTGGATTTTTTAAAAACCATAAAGTCACGGATGTCGGGGCAGGAAGAGGTGGTAGTGGTGATCTAGTCTAATCCCGATTTACAGATGAGGCAACTGGCAATGGCACCCAGCTGATTTTTGGCTGAAATTCGTAACTGAGATGCCAGTTACAACGACAGCAGGACCTTACGCCTGGCTTGTTGGCGACTTACTTGTTTCTGGGGTCCGTTACTTGCACCTTAATTTTCCTTTCTCTGTTCCCGTCTCCGTGTGAAGAGCTGTACTTCTGCACGTGCTAAGACGAGCCCCTTGTGCTGGTGGGCTGCTCTTGCTTTAGCTGGTGGACACAGGCTAAGGGAGGGTGGGCCATTTCTAGGGCAGCCGCTGGATACATGGGGTTGCACCAGATGGGTTTTTGTGTGTGAGTGTGTGGGGTTCTGTCTGTTTCCTGAAGGTAGCACAATTTCCTGGCCTAAGAAAGCGAAGGAACAATTTGATTTGAGGTGTCAGTGTTTCCACTTTCCTTTCTGGTGAAAGGTTGACAGTCACATAATTGACCTTTAATTCCTGCTGGGGTCGTAGTGCCTGCGCTGGAGCGGCCTTGCCTACCTCCGCTGACTCAGGCTTGGCAGGTAGTCGGTGTGGTCTCTGTGGTTGGGCTCTTCTGGGTTCTTAGTAGATGAAACGGAGGACTTGAAAAGATGTGCCCTCACAGGCCCTCCCAAGCACCGGCGTTCTAAACTCTGCTTTCTTTTTCGGGAAGGAGGGACAGGTGATTATTTCGTTGCCTGAGAGTTGCCTGCTCACCACGGACACAGTGATTAGGAGCTACTTAGGGGCGTACATTGCTAAGTAAGTGACCGCACACATGCTACCTGGGGCACCGCTTCTCCTTAAAGTCTGTCCATCGGCAGGTGTGTCACCTGAGGCAGAGTTCAGGAGGGCCCAGCCCCTTGCATAGCCGATACCTGCAATGGTGCAACAGGGCTACTCTGGTCTGTGAAGTTTGTTTTAATTCATGGCAAACTGGGAGGTGGGTTCGAGTCCTGATCTATCCCAGAAACTGCAGATGAAATGGGATAATGAAGGAAGTCAGGGCTGAGCGCCTTGCTCACAGTAGCTTGTTCTCCATCGTAGTGGAGCGTGACAGATGGCAATTTCTCTTTTATTTTTACCCTCATTGTACTTGCTTGAATTTTCTTTCAACTCTGAAGAGCTGTTGACATTAGGAAAGAGTTAGTCTTATTTAGCATAGGAGAGAGGGGGCCAGCCTTGAAGGGGAGAACTAATTTCCAGCTCATGTTCTCCTGGGCCTCTGTTCGGGGCCCTGTCTGAGGACAGTGCGTGAGACCTCAGCAGAAGGGTTTCTAAATTACGAGGTTTGAAAGATTGAATTGTGTCTTAACCCAGAGTAAATTCTGAA